>NC_081365.1:65640166-65858620 GCF_030684315.1 Stegostoma tigrinum
GACAACATTATACTGGATGCCTAAATCAAAAGGAGATTCAATATGGAGGTTTATAAATGGTCACAAGGTTTTTCTTTAAAATAGCTTGCTGTTTGAGTTTTCAACATTGTGAAGATTCAATACAAGCTTGTAAAGCTACATAATTGCATGCTGTATCCTGGGTGCTTGACACTTCCATTATATCTCAAATTTAGACTTAATTATGTTCAACTCCCCAGTTTCCCATGCATTTGTTTATAAAAACCTGTTGAGAAGTTTAATTTCAAACAGATTGCTCATTCTTCTCCCCTTCACATTTCCGTGCTTAGATTCAAAATGGCTCAGATGATATCAGAATAAACAACAGGGAGTTCAGGATTTTGCTAAGTAACCATTCACTCCCTGGTTTAGTGGCTTTCTGCATCATTATGTCCTGTTGCCATGAAATGTTTGTATCTCTAGATTTGTGCACCTATTACCACAAAAGTTACTGCAGGAAGAGGAGATTTCATTTAAACAAGAGATTTCAATTAAGCCATGCCCTGTTCTTAAGACAAGCCATAAAAGCTATCAGAGTAGGCCATTCAGCCTGTTCTACTCCTGAAGCTGATCTGTTCCTTGACACCAGCTAGCCACCCTAGGTTTGTAATTCTTAATAACCTTGCCTAACCAAAATTTGTCAATTTTAGTTTTTAATATTCTTACAAATCCCATGCCTCAACAACTTTGTGAAGAAGATATTTTCAGATTTGACATCAATTTTGACTCTGTTTTCAGGCTTGTTTTAAATAGTCCTATAGTTGACACTGGGAGCCCTGTGCTACTTAATACACACCAGAAGTCCACTTGCCAAGAGGGTACCATAGATTTAGAAATCTGTTTAAACTAAACAAAGCGCAGTCAAATAATACCAGTTTTTTTAATTATAAAAGCCAGGATAGTCAAAACCATGTCAACTGGACAAACAACAAGAGGCTACACTGTGAGACTGGTATCTTGTTTTTGCAATCTTACTCTGGTGCCGGGATAGTTTTCACAGAGTAACATCACCTCGGACATTTCTGTCTATTGTTTGTCAATGTTACTCAACAAATTAAACCCTTAATGGTACATTGGCTTGGAAGAAATTGACATTTCTCATTTCATTTTTGTTACTGCTTTCGTGTAATCCTCTCGTGTGCCCAGCAGAATAATAATTTCCATGGAAAATTGTGCAGTTTCAGAACAGTTGTTCTGAACCCTTAAATTTGGTACAACCTGTTGAGTTAAAATTTTGTGGTTAAGCATTGTTAAATGTTGGCTATTAATTCCACTAACCATACAGTCTTTGTAGGGTCACTGAGGGCCACCAGTGGATATATCGTAGGAGAAACTGAAAGATATTGCAAGCTGCAGCTGAGGAGGTTGTTTTAAACTAAATCAATCTTTCATAAATTGACATTCTTGCATCTTATAAGGCAGCCAGTAGTCACTGTGGTCTGGATATTCATAGTGAATAGGGGAATTGTGTTGGCCATTCATTAGAAACCTAGAGGGCTTGCAAGTACTTCTAATATCCTTGCAGTAATGTCAGGGTAAGGAGCGAAATGTTACTGGCATACAGAGAACTAATCGACTCTGATGTGGGTTTGGAGATATTGTATAGGAAGAAGCTATAGGCTATTCAGAGAAAGCATATGAAACTATTCATGAAATGACCCAAGAGATTTATCATAAGGATTATGTTAGCCCACCAAAGATTGCAACCCGATTCATGTGATGAAGTAAAAATAAGAAATTACAGCATTCTCAATTTTTTGAAACGATAACACGAAAGATCCATCAAGCTGCACTTAAATTTCTTGAAATTCGGCTTCGCAGGATATTGTTTAAGGACATTGAAGAGTTTATCTTCATAATGGGAACTATTAGTGTTGGGACAATTTAGTTTACTTCACCAGCTTTGGAAGTTCCCTGAAGGATCGGGGTTGGGTTGGGGATACTTGGGTTCTTGTCACTTACTGAGATATTCGCAGAGCTGCCCCGATATGGAGTTTTTGATTCTTTTACTCCAGCATTTATCGTTAGTCCTTGGCTGCCCTTGAGAAAGTGATGGTGGGTAGAGGGCACACGTTGGTAGCCTGGGTGTTTGAGTTGTGAGACAGTAATTGAGGAAAGATTTTTAGATTGGCAGACCAAGAGGCTGAGTCTTCCTCAATTGACAATGCCCCATGGGCCCTCCAAGCTGGAAAGCCAGTAAAATATCTTCCAATTGACAGGTTCTGAAGGCATAGATAGGGAAGAGGACATTTCAATAACACAGATGCATCTTCTCTCAATGTTTTCAAAACTTGGAGTAAGGAATGGATTGTTTTGGGTGGGTCATCACTATTGGGTTGGCACTGGGAAGGACCCTCTACTGGACAGCACATGGCTGTTCTCTCACCTGAGGTAGGCATGAGGTACACTTCCAGGACTTACTGGAGAGACAGCCCATCCCTGCCTACCACTGAATGTTGACCTCTGTTGCTGCACTGGTTTGGGAAACTGGAGACTGACTGACTGGTCTAACTGAACAAGGCACAACAAGCGTATGTGGCTATCCACCACAAGGGGTCTCTACCAGTCATTAAGCAACCTCTGCTGAAATGACCTGTGCCGGGAATGGTGTTGGGAAACCAGCAGCGCAACCATGTTAAGATTTTCAGGTCCCATCAGCCTCCATTCCCAACCATAGTGGAGCCCAAAATGCAGCATCTAGTGCCTGAGGATGCTGGTTTGACAATAATTTAGTAAATAGAAGTGCTTGACAGGAGTTATAAAAATATTTTGATTCACTCCTTTACAAAAAGAATGTAATATTTTATCATCTTTGACAGAATCCAGACAAGTCAATGTCTCCTAAACAATAACTTGTAGGGTAACACAGGATTTAATCCGGCCAGAAATGATTCTATGCTATGTCCTGGCTTCCATGTTAGTTTGATTCAATAGAATAGAACAGAATAGCATTCATTGTCACATATACTCAATGAATATAATGAAAAGTTTATACATTACCAATTACAGTAGATTCAAAAGTACCTATGCACAGCTAGTTACAAGGTCTTACATAATAGAGAAATAAAATGCCTGCCATTATAGAAATAAATGTTCAGTACAACAGACCACACTGGCACCTAGCTTCCAGTCACCACAGGGCTCTGGCTCCTCACCATATCACCAAGACCCCACACTGGGAGGTTGTTGCAGGAGGCTGGAAGGTCACCACACCATGTCAGGAGGCCACTGTGCCAGGCCGAGAAGTCGCCGCAACAGTTTAGGAGGTTGTCACATCACACTGGAGGCCTCTTGCGCCCCATTGGATGGTTGCCATGCCAATTAGAATCAGAAGGGTTTGGAGGGATATGGACTAAGTGTAAGTAAGTGAGACTAGATTAATTTAGGATATCTGGTTGGCATAGAAAGGTTGCCACAAAGGGTCTGTTTACCTACTGTACAACTCTATGACTCTAAATTAATAAAGTGAACCAGCCATAATCTCCTCAAATGGTAGAACAAATTTGAGGGGCTTAGCAGCCTAAATCTATGTAGGCTGCTAAGGAGGCCACTGCTGGAGGATGAGAGATCGCCACACTAATGCCAGTAGCCTACTGTGACAGGCCAGGAGTTGTTGCTGGAGGATGGGAGTCGAAGAGAAGAAAAGGACAAGAAGAAGAAAAAGCACTCAGAGGAAGAAAAAGAGAAGATAAAGAAGAGTGGCGGAGTTGATGAGCTCCGGCTGAAACATCCTACTCCACTGCCATCTTTCAAGAATAACAATGTCCCTCCAAGTTGTGGATTTGCATCCTACCTCCAAACTAAACAGGATAACATTCAGGAGTGCTTTCATTCAGGTGAGATGCTAAATCCTTGTCCTATCTGTGTGCTAAGCTGTTTCTACTAATCTGTGCTGTCATTTGAAGACCAAGAGGCTTTCTAGAAACTGTGTTCCATATTCCACCCTTGATCAAGACCATCACGAAAACATTGACTCATCTTGCTTGCTGTTTTACTTTTGGGGGTGTGGGGAATGTTCTGCTGTCTATAAAATAGCTGCTGCATTCAGCAACATGATAATGATGACACCCTTTCAAAACATTGGTTGTCAAAATCCTGAAGATATGTTGCAAGTCATTACAAATGTCTCTTCTGACTTTCCTTTATGATGACTCCCAATATTCCCGATTTTCTAAAGATCATGAATTTCAAAATCACCTACCATGTCCTTTGAACAATGCTGCATCTGAGATACGGGAGATTTGACTGTGCTTCACTGCGAAATGTTTAAACTGCCTATTCACGCATTGCAGTGATATAAATCAGCCGTCGTTTTTGAGAACTCTCCAGCTCTATCTTTATGCAGTGTTTGCACAGGGAAATTTTGTTTTCCCTTTTCATTATTTCTGCTGATCGTAAAGTGGAAAAAATTAGTTATTGCAAGACACTGCTTAGGGCTGAGGTACATGGAAAATGACAGCTGTTTACTCTTCCTCTCATGTCGTATTTGCATAACTGACAGCGCATGTGTCTATTAGAGTTATGAATAAATATTTAAAATTACTATACATTGTCTTAAAGGTTCACTTCAGCCTTGTTATCAGCAAAATTATGTCATTTGTTGTTTATCCCATGGACTATGCCTCTTGTTATGGGCTGTCACAGTGATAGCAGCCAGATTAACAGCCTTGCAGGGTATACTCAAGTATCATAGCACAGGAACATGGATGTAGGCTATTAAGCTCTTCAAACCTAATCCACCATTTGAGGAGATTATGGCTGGTTCACATCCTAACTTTATTTTAGAGTCAGAGAATTGTGCAGCAGGGAAACAGACCTTTTGAGGCAACCTTTCCATGCCAACTAGATATCCTAAATTAATCTAGCCCCATTTGCTAACATTTAGTCCATATCCCTCTCAACCCTTCCTATTCTTATATCCATTGAGATGCCTTTTAAATGTTGTATGGTACGAGCCTCCACCACTTCCTCTGACAGCACATTCCATACAGCGCACCACCCTCCATGTGAAAACGTTGCCCCTTAGGTCCTTTTTTATATCTTTCCCCTCTCACTGTAAACCAGTGTCCTCTAGTTTTGGACTCCTTCACCCTGGGGAATTGACCTTAACAATTCACCCTATCCATACACCTCTTGATTTTCTAAACCTCTATAAGGTCACCCCCGCAGCCTCCAATGCTTCAGGGAAAATAACCTGAGCTTATTCAGCTTCTACCTGTAGCTCAAACCCTCCAACCCTGGCAACATCCTTGTAAATCTTTTCTGTGCCATTCCAAATTTAACAACATCTTTCCTATAGCAGGGAAAACAGAAATGGACTCAGTATTCCAAAAGTGGCTGAACTGATGTCCTTTAAAGCTACAACATAATCTCCCAACCCCTATACTCAATGCACTGTCCAATGAAGGCAAGCGTACCAAATGCCTTCTTCACTATCCTGTCTACCTATAACTCCTCTTTCAAGTAACTGTGAGCCCGCATTCCAAAGTCTCGATGTTCAGCAACATATTTAACTGGCTTGGCTCCATAACCCTGAATACAGTGGATAGCAGAAATGCACCAATTTCAAATTTTAAATTTTGAACTGAGCTTGCATCTATTACTTGGGAGAGAGCTTTGCACATCTACGATGCTTTATATGAAGAAGTGTTTCTGACTTCTATCCTCAATGCCCTGATTTTGAGGCTATGCCTCTTTGGGGTGAACTTTGCTGCAAACTATTGGTGTACTTGAAAGTTGTTAGTGCAGGGAATCATCAAATGAAGTAACTGGCCAGGCCACAGACATTCCATCCACCACAAGCCTGTCACTCGTTTTGCAGAGGTGGGTAAGGTATAGCCCATCTTCCCATAGAACTACCAATAATTTAAAAAGACCAAAACACTAACTTAAAATGACCTGAACCACATTGGTGTGTCAAGGTCTTGAAAGCAACATGGACTAGATCAAAGATAGTCAGAACAGGAATCGACATTATTCCCACTGAAATGAGCCATTCACAAAAAGGTTCTCATTACTATTTGATTTACATCATTATGAGAATCTACATATGTTGGAGATGAAATATCTCTGCCATTATCAAGCATGGAAAACATAACTCCAGAAGACGTGAATATACAAACCAATTGCTACTTGAAGAGATCTTTTTGGCAGACTAAGAGGTGAACATACAAAACCAGAATGATAGAATCCCTAGAGCATGGAAGCAGGCCATTCAGCCCATTGAGTCCACACCCATCCTCCGAAGAGCATCCCACTCAGACCTAGCCCCTACACTATCCCTGTAACCCCACATTTGGCATAGTCAATCCACCTAATCTGCACGTCTTTGGACTGTGGGCGGAAACCGGAGCATCCAGGGGAAACCCACATAGACACGGGGAGAATGTTCAAACACCACACAGACAGTCGTCCGAGGTTAGAATCAAACCTGGGTTTCTGGGGCAGCAGTGTTAACTGCTGAGCCACTGTGCAGCCCGAACATAAGCTTAGAAGGTTCAAGCCTCTCACCCTGTCACAAAATGAAAGTGTTTGGTTTCACAGCACTGACTGAATAGAAGCATCAGCAAACAAAGAACTTACAGGATAACTGAAATAAATACTGGGCAGTCGGTGCTGCCCATGTATGACTGAATTTAAAAAAAAGAATTAAGTTAAATCTTTGTTGCAACTAAGAAATTTAAAATGAGGGAGCTGGTCATAATAGTCTTAATGTTACTGTTGATTTCAACGCTGATGATTATTACAGATACTTACCCATGATAGAGGGAGGAAATGTAACCCCAAGTGTGGTACCCATATGACAACTCATAATTTTGCAAGCAGACAAGGCAACTGTGGGACCCTTGCTAATTGGAATGAGTAATTTATAACCTGCATGTGGAGTTGAGGCAATATCTTGCACTGACTGACTCCAACTAGTTTTACCAATGGATAGTTTTTAGTTCACAGGTCAGCACAACATTGAGGGCCTGTTCTGCGCTGTATTGTTCTATTGTTCTATGTTCTATGGGATCCTGGTGTCACCAGATGCTCAAAGGAAACCCCAGCTGAACACTTCGCAAAATGTGACTCAATCTTTCACTTTGTTTCATAAATAGTGAGTCGAAAGCGTTATTAATAATGTTTATTCAATAAATAATAGAAAATATGGACCTAAGTCATTGCCTTGCATTGAAATTATTTGGTAGGAATGTAGACAGCAGACAGATACATATCATGAACACCTAATAATATACAGAACATTATTGAATTGAAGCAGAGAGGTAGAAAATAGTTGAGTTTCATATAGTGGCAACCCTCGTGGATTGTTAGTAGGACCACTATTCTAATTGGTATACTTTAGTGGCATGGATTTGGGTGATCTAGAACACAATTACCAAATACGTAAGCAATGCCATACTCTGGAATGTTAATAGTTCTAATACAGAAGCAAACATCATGAGGACATGCTGAAATAGACTGATGTTTTGATATAGGTATGATTCAAAGTATCGTTAAATGATATTGTTTGAACTCATTTTCCACAACCTTCTAATCTTTAAAGCTTCCTGTCAGTTATTTATAAAAAATATCCCACTGAGATTGAAAATTTCCAAAATATGTGATTAATTATCTTTGTGAATGGCAGTCTCTGGGTAGCCTTTTAAGGTACTTGTGTATTCACTCAGTGAATCGGGACAATAACCTTTCTCAATTTCTACTTAAATACACAAAAACACACAGGGCATACACTTGTCATTGGAAGTGATGAGAAATGGACTAAAGTGAACCAGCAGACAATTTCTTACTTTGCCACATGTTCTTTTCAAATGATTTTCTATACAACTTAATTTAGTTTCTGTATCCCTATGCTATTCTATACCTAATTGGTAATGTGAGTCAGACCTAGCATATCACTGTTACGACATGCCACATTTCTTTCTAACTTAATGTGTGAAAAAAGCAGGGTGGTTGTTGTGGGTGACTTCAACTTTCCTCTTATTGACTAGGACTCCCTTAGACCCAGGGGCTCGGATGGAGAGCAATTTGTTAGATGTATCCAGGAGGGCTTTTTGAGACAGTATGTTGACAATCCAACCAGAGAGGAGGCCATGGTCCTAGTGAATGAGCCAGGACAGGTGATCAATATTTCAGTTGTAGAACATTTTGGGCTTAGTGGCCATAACTCCATAAGATTTCAAGTAGTCATGGACAAGGACAAGGGTGGCCCTTGGGTGAGGGTGTTTAATTGGGCAAGGGTCAATTATACCCAAATTAGACAGGAACTGGAGAATGTGGATTGGGAGCAGTTATTTGAGGGCAAATCTATATCTGACATGTAGGAGGCTTTTAAAGACCAGTTTATTAAAGGGCAGGACATGCATATCCCTGCAAAACTGAAGGATAGGCATGGTAGGATTTGGGAACCATGGATGAAAAGGGAAATTGTAAGCTTAGTCAAAAGGATAAAGGACACAATCAATAGGTCAAGGCAGCTACAAACTGATCAGGTTAATAGAGAAATTAGGAAGGAACTTAAACACGGATTAGGAAGGCTAAAACAGGCTATGAAATGTCTTTAGCAAACAGGGTCAAGGAGAATCCCAAGGTTTTTAAGGCATATATTAGAAGAAAGAGGGTAGCAAAGAGTCAGGCCCTCAAGGACAAAGGAGGTAAGTTATGAGTGGAGCCACAGGAAGTTGGAGTTATCCTTAACGAGTACTTTGTATTGGTATTCACCAAGGAGAAGGACATGGCAGATGTCAAGGTCAGGGATGAGCGTGTGAATACTCTAGAGAATGTCAATCTATCAAAGGAGGAATTTTTGGGTATCCTAAATTGCATTAAGGTAGACAAGTCCCCAGGGCCAGATGAAATCTACCCCAGGTTCAGCAAGAGGCAAGGGAAGAAATAGCTAGAGCATTAGCAGATATCTTTACATCCTCTTTGACCACAGGGGAGGTTCCAAAGGACTGGAGATTAACCAATGTTGTTCCCTTGTTTAAGAAAGGAGGGAGGGATAATCCAGGAAAATATAGGCTGGTGAGCCTGATGTCTGTGGTAGGGAAGTTCTCAGAGAAGACACTCAGGGACAAAATATATGCACATTTGGAAAAAAAATTGGACCAATTAGTGACAGGCAGCATTGTTTTGTACGGGGAAAATCAGGTTTCACCAAACAAAATAAATTTTTTGAACAGGTGGCAAAGATAACTGTTGAGGGAAGGGCTGTAGATATAGTTTATATGGACTTTAGTAAGGAATTTGGTAAAGTCTCACATGACAAATTGGTACAAAAACCATAATCACATGGGATTCAGGGTGGGCTGGCTAGATGGATACAAAACTGGCTTGGCCATAGAGGCACAGGGTAGTGGTGGAACAGGAGACTCATGGTGTTCGACAAGGATCAGTCTTAGGTTCACTGTTGTTTGCCATATATATAAATGATCCAGAGGAAAATATGGGTGTTCTGATTAGTAACTTTGCAGATGACATGAAGACTGGTGGAGTTGCTGATAGTGCTGACAATTGTAAAATGACACAACAGGATATAGGTGAAATTGGTGAGTTGGCCACAGAAATGGTAGATGGAGTTTAACAAATGTGAGATGATGCATTTGGAGTATCAAATTTAGTTGTGAACTATATTGTAATTGGCAGAACCCTTAGGAACATTAACATGTGGACAGATCTGGCATGCAGTTCCACAGCACCTTGAAAGTGTCAACATAAGTGGCCAAGATGATTAAGGAGGCATGTAACATGCTTGCCTTCAACAGCCGGGGAATGGAGTACAAGAGTTGGCAAATCATATTGCAGCTATATAAAACCCTTGTTAGGCCGCATTTGGAGTTTTGTGTGCAGTTTTGGTCACCACATTACCAGAAGGACGTGGAAGCTTTGGAGACAGTGCAGAGAAGGTTCACCAGGATGTTGTCCAGTTTAGAGGGCATTGGCTATGAGGAAAGATTAAAAAGACTCGGATTATTTTCATCGGAAAGACAGTGGCTGACAGGAGAGACCTCATAGAAACCTACAAAATTATAACAGGCATAGATAGGGTGGATAGTAAGAGGCTTTTTCCCCAGGGTTAAAGTTTCAGTTAAAAGGGTCACACATTCAAGGTCAGAGGAGAAAGTTTAAGGGAGATGTGCTAGGGACATTTTTCAAGCAAAGAGTGGTAGGAGCCTGGTGCACACTGTCAGAAGTAGTGGTGGAAGCAGTCATGTTGGTGATATTTAAGAGGCATCTGAATGGTTACATTGACAGGGAGGGAATAGAGGGATACTGACTGAATAAGGGCAGTAATTTGTTTTTTTAGTTTAGTTGGGGCTTGGAGGCTGAAGGGCCTGTTCTTTTGCTGTACCTATCTTTTGTTCTTAATACTGAAAACAGTTTATTTGAAAGGGTATAGGAAGTGGAAATGAAGTTAATGCAATTTCTAAAGACAGAAATGAGGGACACATACTGTGTGCTACTGATCAAAGTTAAACATCAAAACTTGTAGGATTTCAGGGAAGTTTTGGAAATTTTCGCAGGAGACCTTGCCAAATGCCACCACAACTGACTAACAGGCCACTTATCTCATTGCTGTCTGAGGGAAACTTGTCTATAAATATTGACTGTCATTTTTCATGGAATCTCATGGTACAGTTGGTGTGATATAACCCATTGACACTCAAGGTGCCCTTGAAGTGACATGACTACGCAAGTACACAGCTGCTCTGAGGCTTTGTGCACATTGATTGGTGTTAACACACTGGTGACAGCAGTGACTTCAGGTAAGAACATTACTTCCAGATTATAACAATTTCCTTTATATTGAAGCATCTTCTCTTTCCTCTCAGCCTTTTGCTAATTCTCTTAAAAATGTGCCCTCTAGTTACTGACTCTCCTGGTGGCAGATTAATTTGATCCGTTAAATCTTCACAATTTCTATGCATGACAGTGACCAAACTGGGGAAAAAGCAGTGAAGCACTTTGGGATGTCTTTAAATCTTAAAGGTTCTGGATAAATGCACATTCACTCCAAATTCAAGTACAAATCAAAATAATTTGGATGGAGCACTTTGTAGTGTGATCTATAGCCAGACATACCGAGCGTTAACGAACTCCCTTCTCATTTATTTTTGCTTCTGAATTATTTTAAACTTCCATTTTCCTATATCCAGAATGACTCTTCAGGCCTTCAATCTAAACTCATCAGATAGAGGGTTGTAAAATAACAATTGAAACTATCAGACTGTTTATCACCAGACTAACAAAATAGTTGGATTTGCAGTAACCATTAGTTGGATTTCACCTATTGATAAGACGCAAGTTCACAAAATGCATAAAACACACATGGGCTTGAGTCCTCCTTTAGGGGCCTAGCAACATCAGCACAAATTCAACATACTCTGGCTCTTTGTGGTTTGGAAAGATTTTCTTACAACAATGACAGAGGAAACTGAGTGATGGCAGGGTGTCTTGGGAGACTATTGTTGGAGTGGAGATTATAAAGATATTCATTCTTGTTTTATTGAGTCAATTGGCTTGTTTTATACCTAAGGTTGTTCACCAATTTATTAATGACAAATTACTTTCAGTTTTCATCATTTTCTTAGTTAAAAGAAAATTTTTACTGTTCGGAAGTCACAGGAAAGATATTTGGATAAATAATGTACATCTTTGTCTTTGGCTACAAAGATTTCATCTTTTGTTTTGGAGATTTAACTGTTTGTGAAGTAGTTGGAAATTATTGCATAACCAATTTACTGCAGCCACTTTGTAAACTGTGATCATTTCAATATTTAAACAAGACACATAAAAATAAAATGAAAGAAAAAGCAAGGTCATTTGTTCAACCAAAGTACATTCCTGTAGTGCCTAAAATCAAAAATCTTGGCTGGGAAAAATAGAAATATAACAGGATTCAATTCTATTCATCCACAAACCTTATTCCACCATAGATAAATCCTGA
The DNA here is from genome assembly GCF_030684315.1 of Stegostoma tigrinum. Classification (NCBI taxonomy): domain Eukaryota; kingdom Metazoa; phylum Chordata; class Chondrichthyes; order Orectolobiformes; family Stegostomatidae; genus Stegostoma; species Stegostoma tigrinum. The sequence goes on from NC_081365.1 coordinate 65,652,132, forward strand.
CTTAGAGAGAGAGAGAGGACAGTAAACATGAAAAACTGAGGTGGAACTGAAAAGGTGAAATCGCCCAGCAGAAAGCCTTACCTCCTTCACCCCTCCTGAATCATGTACATTTTAGTTGCCAATATCATGCACTAGTGCAGGTCCCACATTACCAGTTTTTGCAACAAAATTCATTTGTACAGGGACTAGTTGCCATTTAGATTATGGCAATTAAGAGGTTTGTCTTACGTGTCAAATCTATTCACTCAGTTTGGCCAAATGATTTGATTCTTCTCAGCCTACTAGCATGACAAAGTGCTTTCTGAGCCTAAATTCTGGCTCTCTGGTGAAAAGAAAACTCATTGAAGGATACCAGTCATCATACATAGTAGTACTCATCCTTAATCCACAAGATTTCTTGCCATGTCAGAAACAGCAGGGACCAGCGTGGATTTCCAGGGCGACTTATGGAGCTGGAGAATTATTCCAAACATTTAAATATTCTTCATAATCCCTTTTTAAATTTGTTCTAAACAAAATTAACTGATGTTTTGTCATCCTACTTTTCACGCTTCGTTTGTTGTGACGCCCTTACACTAACTCATCAGTATTGTTTCATATTTCACTTGTAGAGACTATGAGGTATTGCTCATGGTAAATCAAACTGTTTTTTATGATGCTATTCATCCTAAGCGGCATTTCTTAGGGACAAGGTCCATTCTCTGTCTCCTGTAACTGCATCTCTGGCCAGGGTTCTGTTCCCATGCTTCACTTCTTGATGAGAACAGTGGTGAAATTGGTCTCAGGTAATGCTGTAAACTGATTGAAAGTGAACGGACAGCACCTTTTACACATCGTCTGATTTATTTTCTCATTGAAGGCCAACACTGCCAGCTTGGAATTCATGAACAGAGGCATTGAGTATATTCGCTGCGAAATTGTGCTGAAATAAACTTAAGTGCCACAGATGCTGGAGTTCTGAAGTAAAAATGGAAAGTGTGAGAAACCCAGTTCTGAAGAACAGTCATACTGCATTCAAAACATTAACTTTGTTTCTTTCTCTCCACACATGCTGCTTGACTGGTGGATTTTCTTTCTTCAGTACTTTTTGAAAGTATACTGAACCTGTTGAAGTTTGGGTTAAGCCACCATTAGAGTAGTACTGTTCATTACACTCTAGGAAAGGATATGAGCGTTCCTGAGACCGTGCACGTGGCATTTACCAGAATGATTCTAGGGGTAGTGACTTGGAAACAAAGTAGAGGGGTTATTTGATAAAGGTTGGCAACACAATGTCAGGTTTAGATAATCTGTTTCTTTTAACTTATGGGATATGTGCTGGGGAAACAGATTTAGGGTTTTGGGAAAGAGATACATATGAGGGAGGACATTTTTATGCAGCCTGTGACATTGACCTCAACCTCGTTTTCTGCAAGAACTGTGGGAATAGAAATGATGAATGATTTGAAAAGAAACTTGAATGTGCATTTGAGGGGGATAGATTTTTTTGGGTAAGGCAATGGAGCAACGAAAGAGGACTGATTGGATTACTCTTCAGGGAGATGAAATGGACTTGATGAACTAAATGACCTTCTGAAATGCCATTATGAATTTATTGTATTGCACTCACACAGCAAATTAATTTCTCCTTAACTCGGCTACAATTTCTCCTGTAAACCATTCTTTCAACCCCTCTCTTTCTTTGTCTTAATTTTTCAGTCTCCTTAGTTCTGTCTGTATCTCACAGATAATGTGGATGTATCTGCATTCGATTCAATAACTGAACATTTTGCATATAGCCAAATATATTAGGGCCATGTCTTACATAATTTAACATAAGACTGAGTGCCAAATTGATGATGTGCAAGTTCGATACTGGAAAATTTTGCCCTTTAGACAGAATACCAATAAGCATTTTAAAACTCATTACAATTCCAATTTTAATACAACCTCATGTAAATAGGTCCCAGTTTAAAGTCAGTCATGTTTCACTCTACTCAAGCTGTCTCTACGCAAGAAATGAGCACCTCTGGTATATATTGCTTCAACCTTTTGGAATTTGTTTGTTAAAGCTGAGTTTTGATTGTTAAATAATCTGTCTAAATCCATCTTTTCCCCTTTTGGATATCTGTGTTTGTAGCATTCTTTTGTTATTTGCTCTGCAAGCTCTCCTTTCTTAAACCTTTTTCATCTGCTATTGACTTGAAGCCTTTAAACCTTTTTCATCTGCTATTGACTTGAAGCCTTTGGTTCACATGACTGGCATAATAATTCCTTCATGTACTTTAACACCAGACATCCTTTAACTCCTTTATAAAGCTAGTCTTTATCCTATAAAACTGATCTCCAGACTGATTTCCAGTCCTGAACTGAATCCTAAAGAAGAAAATAAACTGTTGCCAGCTTATCATAAAATTTACAGAACGTGCAATGTTTTAATTTATTACATAAGAGTTGGCTGGATTGAAAAGCCTGAAGTGTAGAGACCTGGTTACCAATATCAAAGGCATAAGGAGAGAAATAGTGTTTGGAATACATCAGAATTGACACTAGTATGAATCTTGATGATGTGGTTGTGATGGGGAGAAAGAGCCTGTAGGGCTCATTATTTGGAACTTTGAAGTAACAATGAAGTTGGTTCTGTGCATTTAAGATCATAACAATATTGATTCAGCACATGGACTGCAGCAGTTCAAGGGTGCAGCTCTCTACCATTTTCTCAAAGGCAACTAGGGATGGGGAGTAAATGCTGGCCAGCCAACAATACCCATTTTCCATGAGCAAATTATAAAAATTGCACCAGAGGGAGAGTGTGAGAAGTTGAGAAAGGGAGAAATGTGAGAGAAAGATCAATTACCAAGCCATTCCTATATCCCATTCGAGGGTGGTGAGAGAATTTGGAAGAATATTATGATAATTTGGGAGTACTCATGTAAATAAGACGTCAAAATGGCCTCACATGGAAATTAAGATTTACATTCCAATGTAAGTTGTTGCTATTCAAATGATATTTTCCAGTTTGAGTATACTTGACAGGATTAACTAAAATGTATGGTAAAATTTTGGATCTGAATTCACTTTTCATAATTATGTTACTGTAATGAATATGCTGTTAACTATCCACCGAGCTGAACAGATATATTCTCCCAATGAGCAACAGAAACAGCAGAGTGCTTTTGTTGTGAGGTGAAGGAATTCATCTCTTTCCTGAGCCATTCATAACCTTGGAGTTCTGCACCAGCGATATGCTGAACTCCATTAAATTAGACAACTAAAATAGCTGCAATGTAAGATGGATAATAAAAGCAGCTGTGTTGAGTAATATGGCTGCATTGTGAGTTTGCATGAAGCAACCTTCAGCTTGCAAAACTGATCTCATTATTTTCTAAAGGTTTAAGCAGGTGAATGCACATGATGTTTACAGACATGTACTTCCTGTTGTGGATTAATTTTATACAAGTAGAACTAATGATATGCAATGAAGGCTTATAGGGAAAAACAGTTGGAAAGTGGAGCTGAGGATGATCAGATCAGCTGTGATCCCATTGAATGGCAGAATCAATAGGCTGTCTCAGAGTTGAATATGAAACATTTTATTGTTCTGAATGCAATTTGGAAGTTTTGCTCAATATTCCTTGGAAATGAAATAGCTTTGAATGTTACCTAATATTTCAAGCAAATATTTAATACCTAATAAAATTAGACAATGGAAAATTTGATAATTAACTACAGAATGTAACATGATAGAAGTACTGAGTCCTCAGTAATATAGAATTCTGAATCATGCATCTTTAATGTCTTCATTGCATTTGGCATTCATTATTTGGATCAAATCTTTAAGTTAAAATAGATGTCTAAAATTGTTTAATAGCCTAAGGAAAGTGAGTTTGGCTGGTCTAGTTCAATTTAATGACTATCCATCTAAAAGTGTACAACCCATGAAATTGGTTTATTGCTCATTAGGTTTGTGTGGGCGCAATGTATTGTGCAGTGGAGACACAGTAGATCAAGATTCATCCTGAATCTAATCCATAAATAATCCCGGGGCTTCAAAGCTGCAATTTTAGGGCTAAAATCTCTCTCTACATTGTTACAATCTGAACACAGAGCTCATCCTCTTCAATGCTACCTGCGGCTGTATTTCTTACTTGTAGCTCTATCGTGTAAAAATTTTGTGGGTTTGGCGGCTTTGAAAGGACTGAATATGGCTATTGCCTTGTGATGCAAAAACACTGAAGCAAAACATTGAGATATTACAGTATTCACAAGATTTGTGCCAATTGATGTGAATCTGAATTGAAACTTTATATATGTCTCCCAAAACTCCTCATCAAACTGCTCATGAAAACCAAAAATAGGACATCCTTTTTGCTACTGAACAACAAAACAACTTAAACAACAATAGCAATTTCAATATTGTGAAACATCCCAATGTGTTTCGGTACTTCATAGAGACATTATGAGACAAAATTTAACAACAAAACACGTAAGAGTCTAAAAGGAGAGATGATCAGATGAGTTATTTTAAGAGCATTGTAAAGGAAATTTTTGAATTAAGAAGCTGAGAGGTTTCGGGATGGGATTCCAGAGCTAAATAACTGGAGAGATGAGTACAGCTGTCAATGGTAGATTTGAAGGAAATTTAGGAACGCACAAGGGACCAGAATGGGATGAATGCAGAGTTCACGAGTATCATTGGATTGGAAAATGCTTTGGAGATAGGAATTGGTGAGCTTTTGGGGGATCTTGGGCATAAGCAAGAGAATTTTCAAATGCTGGTGCTGCTGGACTGTGTAGATAGAGAGCAGTGATGGATACATTTGATTTGGTGGATGCAAATAGTAACGTTTTGGATGACTTCTGGATCTTAAGCTGTAAATGTATTACTGAAGACAAAGGAGGAAAGATTCCAGTCCAGTGTGGAGCTGAAGGAACACAGCAGGCCAGGCAGCATCAGAGGAACAGGAAAGCTGATGGTGCGGGTCAGGATCTTTCTTCAGGAAATTTTCTGAAAGAAGGGTCCTGACCCGAAATATCAGTTTTCCTGCTCCTCTGATGCTGCTTGGCCTGCTGAGTTCCTCCAGCTCCACACTGTGTTGTCTACGACTCCAGCATTGGCAGATGATACTATCTCATCAAAGATTCTAGACCGCAGCATTAACATTATTCAAGTTGATGACCTTTCTCCACCTGTATTTCTTACCCGCTGCCAAAACAAAAATAAAGCATTTGCCCTGCAAAACAAAGCTTCTACACTTTGGAAGCTTGGAAATGTTTTCCTATTCAATAAAAATTTGACAATTTTGTTCAATTGTTGAATACGTAACTTAGGATATTAGCAGACAAGAATGATCATAAATAAAAAAGGGCAAACTTTCATTATAATACCTAGTTGAGCTTTAAATTTTCCAATTGATTTCTGCTGCTATTACTTGTTTGCAAAGATTGTTACAAGCATTGGTTACTCCTTGCATGAGACGATCTCTCTAAATATCTGTTGTACAACTATTTCCTCATAAGTTAATGTATGTTCCTAATATGATGCCCTACACAAAACCTTTTGATTAATTCAAGTCAAATACTTGGCAGTAATTGAATAAATTGCCTGACACAAAGCTAAAGTGCTTGAAAAGGCTTTTATTTACCATCAATTATATTTTAAAAATCTTACCCAATTTGCTAATTTTATGAAAACAGATCAGTCTTGTCAAGAACACAACTTACATTAATGAACAAAATGGAGAAAGTAATCAGTTATAAAATAAATAGAGCACAACATAGATTCCACAAGAACTAATTCTGAGCAAAATATGACAGATTCAGCTAATTGTCATATCCTGGAGGAAACAGAACCTAAGAACCTCTCAAAATACAGAGTGAATAGACTTTGAAATGTAATCCTTATTGTTAAACATTATAGGTTAGGAAACTCAATGATCAGGAACCGCAATCTATCAAAATCTAAAATCCAGAGGAGTTTAAAAATTTGCTAAATAAATTTGCTAAAGAAACCTGCAAAATAGTGTTATAAACTAAGTTGCTGACCATTCAAAGCAATAAATATAAATCCTATGATCCTTTTACGTTGACTGGTAGTGGGCTTAGTTATTAATGTGGGATAAGGAGGACTTTCTTGCTTCTCCCTTAATGCTCAAGTCAATGTGCAATGGTACAGATTGGCACTGGCATCTGCCTATTTTTTCCCTGCAGTTTGCAATCGGGGAAGTAGGTTCCCCAATGCCCTTATCAGTCTCCCTGTTTGAGCTGGCAGCCTGACTCATATAAAACCTGACATAGTTCAGAATTTTCTGCTGTCAGTTGCACATTGCGCATTCTATATAACCTCCGTGAAAGGAGAGTGGCTTTGGGCATGTGCTATTATGTGGGAAACATTTGTAGCATCTTAAAATTAATGGAAAGAAAATCATACTCGATACATACCCCAATTTTCGGATTGTCTCTTGCTGATGCATGCAGTATGGATTCATAAATTCAAACTTGTATATATTTAAACCCACATTTATTGCATCTCATTTATAAAGTGCACAATCTCAAAATATATTCAGTGAAGATTTACCATGTAACATTAAAGGAAAGAATACTACAGGAGGGGTAAATTACTTTTATATTTATTTGCTTACATCAAGTTACCGTTGTCTATGTACCTTTTTCCATTTGAGATGCCCATCAGTTTGGCTTGGTACCAAGCCACTGGTCTATGGTGTCTCATTATTTAGTTTTCGCCCTCATTTCTGTCCCTCTAGCAAATATTTCACCTCCTTCGCTAATTCTAGAGTTAAGATTTGTAATATGGATGATTGTGTGTAAATGCACAATGGAAAAGCAACACATTGCAGCATTGAGGTATTGGACAATTTCCCATGACTACGAAGAAAGTTAACTCATGCTTTGATGAGCACTGATATTAAACACCTTTCCTGACACTATCTGTGTGGAAGTTCCATCTTTTGGATATTAGACCCGCATACTTGAAACTATCCCTTACAATTCAAGGTAAAATAGAATAATCTAGAGAGGGAGACGTAATCTCTTAAAAAATCTGCCCGGAAACAAAAACAAAAATAGAAGTTGTTGGAAAAGCTCAGCAGGTCGAGCAGTATCTGCAAAGAAAAAAAACCATAGTTAATGTTTTGGGTCAAGTGACCCTTCCACGGCAGAAGGGCCGCTGGACCTGAAGCGTTAAATCTGACTTCTCTTCACAGATGCTGCCAGACCTGCTGAGCTTTTCCAGCAACTTCTGTTCTTATTTCTGATTTACAGTCTCTGCAGTTCTTTTGCCTTTTATTTTGCATGGAAACAAATCTCAGTGATCTGATTGTTATACATAGAACATAGAGCAGTACAGCACAGGAAGGGGCCCTTCGGCCCACCATGTCTGTGCCAACAATGGTGCCATTTTGAACTAATCCCATCTGCTAGCACATGCCCTCTATTCCCTACCTGTTCATGTGTCTGCAGCAATAGTGACATCTGCAGATTTTTCACTGTGAAGAGAACAGCCTCACAATGTGTTCTGTCCTCCAGCTCTGCGGAAGGAGCTACAAATCGCTCAGAGGAAGCATCTGCAAGACTGTGTCTCCTGCAGCCTCCACCAACTCAGATCCTGACACCTCATTAGGAATTTTATCTAGGTTAGCCCTAATTCTGTGGGCAGACACACCACCGCCACTGTATCAGCAGTTGGTTGAGAAAGAAGTTCTCCCGGTCACTCGGATGACTGCTAGAGATCAGGCACAATAGGACAACATGGTGTCTGCCATTAACAACTGCATAACATGCACTGGCAGGCACAGGAACAGTCTGACATTGGACAAACTGACTCCGAGGTGGGAGAACTCGACAAATTCCATTTCCTCTGGCATTTGAGCGCCGACTAACTCCATGGATAGGTTGGCATTTCCCATTGGAGAACTAGGTCTAGCACACTTCGTGTCTGCTGGATATATGTACAAATATATAAGGTGTCAGAAACATATAGGATCATGAGGGAACTTGACCTGGTAAAGTTGAGGGGATGTTTCCTCTAGTGAGAGAATCCAGAACTAAAGATCACTGTTTAAAAATATGGGGATTTCCATTTATAACTGAGATGAATAAACATGTGTTTTCTCTTGGCAGGTCATGAGTCGTTGGAATTCCCTCCCTCAAAAGGTAGTGGATGCAGAATCTCAAACTATTTTTAAAACAGATTTATATTTTTGATGATCAAACGGATGAAAGGTTATCAGGGATGTGCAGGAATGTAGAGATGAGGTTAAAAGCAGTTCAAAATAGGTTCACTTGTGTGCAGCTGATTTATAGCGTTGAAACGTCTGCTTCCAGCATCCTTACTGCCGGCCTTCTGCCTTATCAAATGGCTGATGCTATAGCAAGGTCCTTACCAATACAGATGATCATATCTGACTGACTGAGTTGGTTGAAACTTTGGAAGTTTCCTTCTTTCTGTTGAGGTATTCTCATTCTGTATTTTCACTCTCCAGTGTATTACCATAAACCTATGAAGATTCCTTTTTCCTTCTATTGGACATTTCTCACTCTTTAATTTCTGTAATTGAAATCTCCAGAGGATGCCTTTTCCCCTGACATCCTCTGCTTTTACACTTTTTCTCTCAAAGTCTTCTGAGATCTTGGCCTGCCCTCGGAGTCTTCCTGCTATTTACTCAGGTTGACCTTTTAAATCTTCCAAGTCCTGTCCTGAGTTGAATCTTCCATTTTCAGTTGTGTCACTTGGACTCGGTTTTACACTCAAAACCTGGCTGTAGATATTTCTTTTTCACTAGTTGCCACCAATCTTCATCCTGTGTTTTAAGTTAATATTTCTACCAGCACTTTAAGTTAGAGAATTGGAACATCGTGGGCTCTGGGTTACTGCATAAACACTGTCCCTGGGATTGCTTGTTACCTAATCTTTAAGTAAGACTTTTAATCTATATGTCCTTTAACACTCCATTACGCACATCTGTACATCGTAGTTTATCAAATGTAGCTTTCTAGTGTCGTGTCTAAGACCTCTCTCTTCCCATGCTCATTCCAGACTGGCGCCTTGGGTCTTCCTGACATCACAGTCATTTGGTCACTCAAGTCATCATTAAACACTTGGATTTAAAGCTATCACACTAACACAAGGAACCACCAAATTGTGCGCACATCTACTATTTCTATTTGCAAGCAGCAAAGGATTGAATGATCGGAAACTTTGTAATGAAAAAACTTACTGTTCCCCACACTAGATCAATAACATTCAATTCATTGTTAAGTGATGCAAACCCACAGTTGTATTTGACATGGTGCTTAATTCCAGATCTTTTGGATTGTTGGCATTTTAATTTTAAACTATATAATATAACAAAAGCAGATAAAAATTACAAATGTATAATCTCAACCATTAGCCTTATATTTTCTGTAGAAATGTTGCCAATAGAATTGTTACTGCAACTGAATGAAAGCTGTATTTGAAAAGCCATAGAGCCGTTGAGTCATGCAGCATAGAAACAGACCCTTCGGTCCATGCTGACCATGTTCCTAAACTAAACTAGACCCAGCTGCTTGCACCTGGCCCATGTCCCTCCAAACATTTCCTATTCATGAACTTATTCAAATGCTTTTTAAATGTTGTAACTGTAGTTCTGTTGACAAAGTCAATTTCTGTCAGTACATTTCCTCTGGGCAGGTATTCACTTTGGTAATTATAATTTACATGCTTCAGGAGATACTCAATTAACAGGACATCACATTGTCGTGGAAGAAACTCTCAAATGCTTAGCAACAAATTCTTGGGCTTCACGGCTAACAAGAAAATTCAAACTTTCAGTGTCTGATCATTATTAAAACTGTGGAAGCCTTTATACTTAGGTGCTCAAAATATGTGGAACATGGGTGACTAGTTTTATTGAAGATCAGAATTAATTTTTGTAACTCATTCTTTTTTAATTGAAAAGATAATTACTACAGGCAAAGTAATTAGGACACTCATAGTCATTGATGCAAAATTAATTTTAAACTTCGTCTTTAACTAACCTATCTGAATTATCTTGTTTTTATAGACTTTCATGAGCAAATAATGAAGGCTCTGCCTTTGTAGCATGTCATTGGTAAACCATAACTGAATGTGTTATTGAAGTAACAGATACAGAATATTGTCATAAATTATCAACTCAGTTAACATAGAGCAAGTCTGCTGCTCTGGATCTTGCTGATCATAGAATTGAGTGGCACTGATAAATATTATGGCTCCTCCACCCTACGGTGTTTTTTTAAATTGAATCATATAAGCACTAATGTCTTAATATGGGGCAAAAACCGAAAGAACTGTGGATGCTGTAAATCAGCAACAAAAATTCAAATTGCTGGAAAAGCTCAGCGGATTTGTCAGCATCTGTTTAGAGAAATCAAAGTTAACATTTCAGGTTGAGTGACCCTTCCTTAGAATAGTAGAGCTGGATGAACACAGCAGGCCAAGCAGCCTCTTAGGAGCACAAAAGCTGATGTTTCAGGCCTAGACATTATGCACATGGGAAATTGCTTTACCTCAACTATTAATGTTGGAAACATGCACTTTGTACGTGACAGTCTACCACTGTTTTTTTCTGGCGCACTCCCATTTCTGTTCAATACCTCTCAAACATGCCCTGGTGCTGATTTCAAATAAAGCCCATCTTGACCCACAAAACTAAATTAAATGATTGCATTGATGTATTGACCATAAACAGTGTGTGCTTTTCACATTCACTGCTTAGGTAGCGACTTGTTCTAACTGGTCAATAGTTTGTTATTGGAAACTGATCTAACTTCTCATTTTAATTGACCTTGGGTTCCACAGCAGCAGGACCACAAGCATGGACTTAGTTAGGGGAGGTTGTGCCTGATAAACCTGTTGGAATTCTTTGAAGAGGTAACAAGTAGGTTAGACCAGGGAAACCCAGTGGATGTTATCTATCTAGACTACCAAAAGGCCTTTGATAAGGTGTCTCAATGGGAGGCTGCTGAGTAAGGTGAGGGCCCCTGGTGTTCGCGGTGAGCTACTGGCTTGGATTGAGGATTGGCTGTCTGACAGAAGGCAGAGAGTCAGGATGAAAGGCTCTTTTTTGGAATGGCAACCAATGACAAGTGGTATCCCGCAGGGTTCAGTGTTGGGGCCGCAGCGGTTCACTTTACATATTCATGATCTAGATGAAGGGACTGGGGGCATTCTGGCGAAGTTTGCCAATGATACGAAGATAGGTGGACAGGCAGGTAGTACTGAGGAGGTGGGGAGGCTGCAGAAAGATTTAGACAGTTTAGGAGAGTGGCCCAGGAAATGGCTGATGAAATTCAACATGAGCAAATGTGAGGTTTTGCACTTTGGAAAAAAGAATAAAGGCATGGACTATTTTCAAAATGGTGAGAAAATTTGCAAAGCAGAAGTACAAAGGGGTCTGGGAGTCTTTGTCCAGGATTCTCTAAAGATTAACTTGCAGGTAGAGTCCGTGTTTAAGAAAGCGAATGTAATGTTGTCATTTATCTCAAGAGGGTTGGAATGTAAAAGCAATGATGTGCTTCTGAGACTTTATAAAGGTCTAGTTAGGCCCCATTTAGAATATGGAGTACAATTTTGGGCCCCACACCTCAGGGAAAAACATACTGGCACTGGGGTGTGTCCAGCAGAGATTCACATGGATGATCCCTGGAATGGTAGGTTTAACGTATGATGAACGGCTGAGGATCCTGGGATTGTATTCATTAGAGTTTAGAAGTTTGAGGGGAGGTCTAAAAGAAACTTGCAAGATAATGCATGGCTTAGAAAGGGTGGACACTGGAAAGTTGTTTCCATTAGGCGGGGAGACTAGGAGCTGTGGGCATAGCCTTAGAATTAGAGGGGGTAAATGTAAAATGGAAATGAGGAGACATTTCTTCAGCCAGAGAGTGGTGGGCCTGTGGAATTCATTGCCACGGAGCGCAGTGGAGGCCGGGACATTAAATGCCTTCAAGGCCGAGATTGATAAATTCTTGATCTCACAAGGAATCAAGGGCTACAGGGACAGTGCAGGGAAGTGGAGTTGAAATGCCCATCAGCCATGACTAAATGGCAGAGTGGACTCAATGGGCCAGATGCCCTTACTTCCACTCCTATGTCTTATGGTCTTATGGTCTTTACCAGTCAATAGCTCAAGCAGCGAAGGTGAAAATTACCTGCTCAGTTGCCAAGAATTACGTACAGCTGGTGTCTGCCAATGTTAATTAAGGTTTGTTCTCAGCAAGAATATAATGGATGGATTGCCTGGGTGATCTGCCTCCTTTCTTTATTCATCTTGGCCTTAAGAGTTCATTGATTTATTTCTGCTCTTACTTTATTCTAGCTTATGAAGTCTACCTGTTTGATAAAAGTGACCATCCAAAATGAAACAACATCTATTCAAAGTGTAAGTCTACATTTTAATTCACGGTGCTACAAAGTGACAATGTTTGGTTTTATTCACTGAGACAATGCATGGCCACATCAAGCATGTGGTGACTTCTCAATTGCAGTCGGGGTTTGATGAAATAGGACAAAGCAGAATGTTTCCATCTGTAGGGGAGGAAAATTATGAAGAGTGCCAGATTGCATGGAAGAGTCAACATAGGAGCAGCATTGACAAAAACTGGTGCCTGTTGTGGTGGGCACTATCAAGGGGAGGGGCCTGTTGTTATTGGTGTCAGGATCCGTAAGGATTAGTGCGAAGGATAGAAGTGCAAATTTTCTCACCATTTTGAAAATAGTCCATGCCTTTATTCTTTTTTCCAAAGTGCAAAACCTTACCTTTATTACCTAAAATAATGAAGTTAGAAGGATTTGAATAGAAGAACACCTTTGGATTACAGAGGACACAGGCCTATCTTTGAGGTTGTTCTCATAATCTTTGCCAGTCAGTCATACCAATGCAATATCAAGTGACCTTTTCCTACCAACACTAAACTGGGTGAGTTCTGTCAATGCCAAAATAAAAAGAGGATGTTTGCAGCATATGGATCTTATGCTGCCCAGTAGTCCGGAAAGCTCATCCAACATGAGGAGCAGTGGTGAGGTTTCATCTTGCAACAGGGACATGATCAATGGCAATACTACCGAATATTTTTGGAAAAATTTTTTTGTAAGAATATGATAATAACACAGTGAAAACACTGTTGGAATGCTTGATATTTTGTGGAAAATCTCCACGGCAACACCTAAAATAGCTCAGTTGATATGTCCTCTTGTTTCACAGCTGAAGAATACGCCCTACCTACTCAACCTTGCCCCTTGCTTGAGGCGTGGTGAATCCTCAGGTTAAACTACCACCAGTTTTCTCTCTGTAACAGAAGAGTGGGGCTATTGTCGCTTTTCTTTTAATCTCCCTTCTTTCTTGAATACAGGCATTTCATTTGCAGTTTTCCAATCTCCTGGGACTATCCCTGAACCTGACAAATTTTAGACAATTACATTCGTAAGTCGGAGCCAAAACATGAGTAAGCCAGTTGAGTTTTTGTGACAAACTAATGGTTTACTTGTACAGGGTATTTCTGAAACTGAATTTACATTCCTTACTTTATTGATCCTAGGGATTATAGGTTGATTGACATAAATTCTATGCTTCTGTCTCAATAGTCTAGTCTATAGACAGAAAGATCCTCAACTTTTAACTATTATTTTGGGCCTAATTCCTAAATTCAATCTGTGACCCTTAATCATTTATACTGTAATTTTTCACCTAAGTGAAAACATCATTTGATTACAGTAAACTACAGCAGGGTTGAAAGTGGTTTTGATGTGGACCATATCACTTGCATTCTTTATATTAGTGAATCAGACAACATATTTTTGTCATAAACCACAAAATGATGCAAGGCACTATGTGGTCAAAACATAACATTGTTGAACCCACTTTTTTTAACCTCAACAGCTGCAGCAACAGTCAACTTAACAGCACAATGGTCTGTTTGGATCTACAGGGGAGCTTGGACTACTGATAAATTTGTTTTGAAAGTAGGTTTTTGTGGATGCTGAGGTTTAAAATTGTAAGAGCCATGTCTTTTAATGTTTTTGAGTCTTTAAAAACCATGACTGCAAAGAAAAAAAGCTGTATTGAAAACTGGGATTTACTAGGATTGTTGTATAATTTCTGAACAAGAAGTAGCTACCTATTGTGAACTCTAATTTTTGAGGCTATTGTTTCCTGCTGGTGTAGACAATCAGGAGCTGACGAGTTGTTTACAAGTAGAACTGAATAGTTCTCAAGTAACTGAGTCGTGGGAATTGCAAAAACGCAGAAGCATGCAGTTGTTTTCCTCTTAAGAAGCTGCAGTAAATAATATTTTATTTATGCTTGACAAAGGAAATTGCAGCTCCTGGAATCCAAGACAGACAAGCAGGAAGATGGAAGAACACAGCAAGCCAGGCAGCAACTGGACGAAAGGAGCAGTCAACGTTTGGGTGTGTTAACCTTCTTCAGGACTATCTAGCTTACTGTGTTCTTCCAGCCTCCTGTTTGTCTAGCTTAAACTCGAAGAAAACCAGTTACCTTTTCTGCAGCAGTAGATGGGAGATGTATCTGTTGAGCTGATAAATCAAAGACACTTTTTGAGTGAATCTGTCACTTCGTATTCAAGAAGAAAGTCATCTGAACACTATGTGTCTGGCTAGCTGCAGAGGTTCTTTTAACATTGGAATTAGGAAGCAAAAGTTCCTGAACTGACTTTCCATTATTTCTCTACTTCTACCAATGAGCTATTTGTTTGTCTATGTATGCTTGTGTAAGGGAGGATTAGAATTTCAGTTAGTAGTGTTATAAGGCAATGGTATCTATCTGTTTACTGTTAGCAATTGTCTAATCACTCATAATGAATAATAATTCTTGTTTTATGCTTTCTCTCAATCTTGATCTGAAAATTAGTTAAATTGGATTACAATGCATATGTTAAAGAAATCTTTAACTTTTGGTAAGATTCCAGGAAAAGCTGGTCCTGATTAATGGCTTGCTTCCCAATAGGTAGTAACAAAATTTCAAGGAGGAGTTGAAAGTGATTGGTTTTAATTAAATCAGCATTAAAATTTCTGACTCTCAATTTGATGTCTGACAGGTATTCCAACAGCAGAGGTAGGCATGAGGTCCACAGATAAATTATGATATGATGAATTGCCACAATTAAAATAAATGTCAGCAGAAGCTGTAAGAGTGAGTGGTCAGATTGCTTCCTCATATCTAGAAACCCCTTATGCTCTATTTTTAAAAAAAAGCACAGGAGAGCTTATACTTGAATACTTTGTGTGATAGTTGTTAGCAGAGGAGAGATCTGTTTTTCTGAATTGTTGTCTGGGGAATGCACTGTCTGAAATGTTGATAGAAGTAAGTTCAATAGTAACTTTCAAAAGGGCCTTGGATTTGCATTGTTACCCGTCTCTGAGAGACAACAGTACATACGTAGACGCAAATACGGCAGAGACACTTATAGCTCCATAAAACACAACTAATTTATTCAGTCCTTAAACAAATAACACACACTTTAAATTTCTAGAAGTAACTCAATTACTGTCTTTTATTACCCTGGTTTCTGTAACTAAACCCAAATGTTATTACCTGGGAGAGTTGGCAGCTGGCCAGGCTGAACCACTGCTTGAGGTCTTCACCATGTCTCCTGACACAGGATACTTCTTACAACATGAATCTTTGAAGTGCTGCTGAACAAAGGGATTTCTTCAGGCTCTTTATACTCAAGTCTTGGTGCCAAATATATGCTTTATTTGGAATTATCTGAACACGGGACCAATCCTTAATATTTTGGCCAATTGTATCCCTTATTTGCTGGAGACGGCAGGTACTAACTTCCTGCAGTTTTTATTCTTAGCAGGCCTGAATGACTCAGCATAATTCCTTTCACATAACAGCCCATTGTAAAGCAGCTTATCAGTTCCTGTTAACTTCAACCTTATTCAACATTTAAAAGGGAGGAAAATAGCATTGGGCTATGTTGAAAAAGAGTAACTTATCATATAGCATTTTCCAAGTGCTAGCACAGGCATGATGGCTGAAACTTTTCCCTTGCGCTGTTTGATT
Organism: Stegostoma tigrinum; assembly: GCF_030684315.1. Taxonomy (NCBI): domain Eukaryota; kingdom Metazoa; phylum Chordata; class Chondrichthyes; order Orectolobiformes; family Stegostomatidae; genus Stegostoma; species Stegostoma tigrinum. Next base: position 65,668,178 of record NC_081365.1, read on the forward strand.
AGTGCCTTTTACAGATATTAAACTTTATTAAAAGCCTACGGTTGTTAGAATCTAGAAATTGTTGGCTAAGACAACAAAAAACCTGAGTCAATACAACTTTGTGAAAGAAATCTATGCCAAATACTAAAGACTGTGATCAGGCTCTATGATTGGAGATCCTCAGTGCACACTTTTACCTGCTGCAAACACTACAATACAGTGTGATTTCGGTCGAATTCACTACCCATAGAGTGCGACTTGCATTAATTGTTTGAAGATAAGCTTCAAAGTTAACATCCAAGGGAACTGACTTCAGGGTGGCTGCTTTCAAACTCACAGTGGAGGTGTCAGATTCAAGGTCTGTCACAAAGCAGTGATCATTATGAAAAATAGAGTAATAGTTAGAACATGATGCCAAAATTCCAGCTATTCTGACAAGGGAATAGAGCAGCCTCCTTGGAAATCCAGGTCAATTTCCAGCACTCGAGAGTCCATCATTCAGAGTTGAGAAGCTGAAGAAAAACAGATTCAGATCTTTAATCTAAAATTTCCTTCAAGGATTTTGGCATCAAATCTGTAGAATAAAGCAAACAGATCAATCAGCACATGAGAGAGACAAAAACATGTTAGCCTCTCCAGCAAGACAGATGTTGATCAACTTGCTCTGCTTTTTGATTAAGGGTCTAGGCCCAAAATGTCTGCTTTTGTGCTCCTACGATGCTGCTTGGCCTGCTGTGTTCATCCAGCTCCACACTTTGTTATGTCTGCTTTTTAACTACTTTTATTTCAATATTTGGTTTTGCACTATTTATGTTTCTTTTTTACTTTCTAAAATTAGGACTGGGGTATAGTTTAATTTGGCAATAGAGTCAGTCTTTTAACTTCAAACCTATTCACGAATCTGGGGTTTTGTTCCTGCACTTTCCATTCTGAACTGTTCAACTAAACCCATCCACCCAAACTGGGACAATTTCAATTACAGAAAGGGAATTTTAGAATCCCTACAGTGTGGAAGCAGACCTTTTGGCCGACCCTCTGGAAAGCATCCCACCCAGACTCCCCTCCTCTACCCTATCCTTGTAACCGTGCGTTTCCTATGACTATCCCACCTAGCCTGCACATCCCTGGACACCATGGCCAATCTGCCTAACCTGCACATCTTTGGGCTGTGGCAGGAAACCAGAGCAAACCCATGCAGACATAGGGAGAACGTGCAAACGCCATGTAGACATTTACCCAAGGGTGGAATCAAACCCAGGTCCCTGGTGCTGTGAGACAGCTGTGCTAGCCACTGAGCCACTGTGCCGCCCCTATTTTGGAGCATGTCCTGGCTAATCAGTCATTCTCTCATTGATTAACATAATGTGTAGCTTCCCTAACCCTATAATATTCATTTCATTTACTTTAAATTCCATATCTGCATTCTGTTCTGAAAATGTTAACATTTTAGGATTCTCTAGTTCTTTTTCCATTTCCAGTCTTTCAAATCATATGTCAAAATTTCCAAAATAATTAGTTGATAGCTTGACAGGGTATTTGCATGAAGATTAACAATTTGATGAATTTATACTGCTGTCACACAGATGCAATTTGACTTCATTCTGTCAAGTGCTCTGTTTGATATTGATGAGACTGACAACAGCAGCTCTGCAGGGCATGCTATGAGTCAATGACATTGTGTGACTTCAGCTCTTCATATTAAGTAAGTAGCACTCATTGATAGAGCAACTTTCGTGAGCCAGGACACCACAATGTACTTCATATTCAATAAATAATTTTGTATAGTCACTTTTATAATGCAGGAAAAAAATGCTTCACATCTTGTTTTTATCAAATTATTCACTGATGTGATGAAGTTCAATCATGCCAGATCTATCAGGTTTGTTAACATCCATTTATGTTACTCACATTCTGACTGAATAAATTAAACAACGAAACATTTTATGCATTTCCACGTATACATGTGGCCATTTGGTCGTACAGAACTTGAGAATAGTTGAAAAATGAAACATTCTAGCAAAGTTTTCCATATTGTATTCATCAGAATGGAAATAAAAGAATACTCCTTATGTATTTTTGATATGTGGCTGGTACATTCACTATATATGAATCTGCAGCTGCTTGCAAAGAACTTCTGAATGGGTGCTAACGTGCACCATTAAGATACGGAGCTTATTTCACTACTCTTTCATCAATGACCTAGTTGGGAAATATGGAGTCATGGGGCTGTACAGCATGGAAACAGGCCTTTCGGTCCAACTTGCCCATGCTGACTACATACCATAAACAGATCTTGTTGCATTTGACGGCATTTGGCCCATATGCCCCAATCCTTTCTTGTTCATATACCCATCCAGATGCCTTTTAAATTTTGTAATTGTACCAACCTCTATCACTTCCTCTGGCATCTCATTCCAATCTGTCCATGGTGTTCTCTATGATTGGCCTAAAATAAGTCTACCTTTATGATATACACGATGGGGTTACAATATTCCATAGATCATAAAATTGGCTTGCCCTGCAACCTAGTAAACAGAGACCAAGCCATTCGCTCATTGAGCAGTTTGATGTCAAAATCAAGTTCATCAAACCTACCCTGTGGCATCATGACAACAGTGATCAGATCTTTGCTCATTATGTATTGCAGAAACACAGGAATGGGCCTAAAGCCACAGCTTTCAGTCCTGAAATGTCCTCAGCATACCTCAGATTACACGGGAAGAGAAGAGTTACTCAAGCAAAGCTGTAAAAATGAATCTCCCCTTTTCTTGCAGTTACTGTGCAGTGGCAGTGTGAGTAGCATTCTCCACTAACAGGGTGCGGTTGTCAAACAAACAAGGTATACTTCCCACATCACAGATCAATAATGTGATGAATTTCCATTCCCAGTGTAATGTCAGATGCGAAGGCCTTAAATCCCTATGGCTGACTGTATGAAAAAAAAATGCCTCTCTGGTTGTTTGTAACAGACAGAGCATTATCCATACTCTACAAGCCCATGCTAGCAAAACTCAGAACTAAGTTTCACATATGGAGGGTGTTGAAAACAAAGAAAAGAATTTTAAAAGCATGATTTATTGACTGGGAACCAATGTAGACCAATGAGTGGAGGGGAGATAGGGGAACCCGACTTGCTGTGAGTTAAGATTCAGGCACAGTTTTGAATAACCTCAAGAGTACTTAAATGCTGCGCCTGCGTACTAAAGATTTGTACATAATGCACTAGAACACCTAGATCCTTCTGCACCTTGGAATTCTGCAGTCAATCACAATTTAGTTAGTAGTCTGATTTTTCATTCTTCCTGTCAAAGCGAACAACAGCACATTTTGTCACTTTATACTCCATTTTTAGACTTTTTCCTACTCTCTCAAACTATCTACGTCTGTCTGCAACCTCTGTATGTCTTCATGACAACATACTTCCAATTTACCATGGTGTCATCTGTGAATTTAGCTATTATACTTTCACTCCTCTCATGTAAGCCATCAATGTAAGTTGTGAAACGTTGAAGCCCCAGCACAGATCCCTGTGGGACTTCACTTGTCACATTCTGCAAACCAGACAAAAGATTTGTTCATACATACTCTCTGTTTTCTCCCAACCAGCCAATCTTCTAGCATACTAATATGTTACCCCTTATATCTAAAGCTTCTTCATTATAATCTTTAATTAAATAAACATTATCTGGAGACATAGTATACCCTTGTTTTGTACACAATGTATGTTTCTCCTTCAAACAGCTATAATAAATTGTCTAAACATGGTTTCCCTGTGACAAAACCACAAGATCATAAGACGTAGGTACATAATCAGGCCATTCAGCCCATTGAGTCAATTCTGCCATTCAATATGATCAAAGTTGATTTGATAATCCTAAACTCCAATTTTCTGCCTTTTCCCCATAATCCTTGACTGCCTTCCTGATTAAAAATCCATCTACCTCAGCCTTAACAACTCAGCATCAACAGGGTCTGTGCTAAAGAATTCTACAAATTCACTACATTCTGAAAGAAGAAATTTCTACTAGTCCCTGTATTAAATGTGTGAACCTTTGTTCTGAAATGCTGCCTGGTTCTTAGGCACTCCTACAAGGGGAGATAATCTTTCTGCGTCTGCCCCATCAAGTCCCCTAAGATCTTGTATATTTCAATAATACTGTCTTTCATTCTTCTAAATTCTAATGATACAGGCACAAACTACTCATCTCATAAGATAGTTCCTCCAAACTCTGGATTAGCCCAATGAACCTTCTCTGAACTGCCTCCAATGCCGATATATCCAATGCCAATATATGTTCTTCAGATGAGGGGTCCAAAATTATTTGCAGTATTCTAACTGAGGTCTAACTAATGCTTTGCTTTGTTTTAACAAGACTTATCTCTTTTTATTTGCCATTCCATTTATCTTTCCTATTATCTGCTGAGCCTGAATGTTAGCTTGTTTTGATTTGTGGACAAAGAATCCCACGCTCTTCTTGTTGTAACTTTCTGTGGTCTTTCTTCATTTAAATAATATTCAGTTCCTTTAATTTTCCCATCAAAGTGCATGTCTTCGCTGCTTTTCCGCATGATGTTCCATTTGTCAATTTTATACCCACTAGCTTAATCTGCCTTCATCTCTCTACAGACTCTTTGTGTCATCTGCAATATTTGCCTTCCCACCTACTTTCTGTGTCACCCACCAACTTGGCAATAGTAAATTCACTATCCTCATCCAAGTCATTAACATATACTGTAAATAAGTGTAGCCCTGGCACCTCTTGCATTCTACTAGTTACAAGCTGCCAGCCTGAAAACGTCCCCTATAGTCTCTGTTTTTCATTAGTTAGCTAATTCTCCATCCATACTAGTGCACTCCTCCAACTCCAAGAGCCCTTGCCTTATTAAGTAGTCAAATTGTAGGAACCTTATCAAACACCTAAAAATACAAAGATATCACATTCTTCCCCTCAGTCTATCCTATTTGTTAACTTTAATTAATTGTCAAGAATAATTTCCCCTTTGTGAAGCAATGCTGACTCTGCTTGATCCTATCATGTATTTCAAAATGTTCTGCTATAACATCCATTATAATAGATGTTAATATTTTTTGCAATAGCAGACCTTAAGCTAACTGGTCTACTGATACCTATGTCTGAGTTCTATGTTGTTCTTTACATTCTGACCAATCATTGACCTGCCACTCATCTTTGCGCTGATGTATGCATTTTCCTTAAATCTGTACGATCCCTAACTTCATTGGTTAATCACAGATAGCAGGTCCTCCCTTTAGATTCTTTTTAATTGTAAAAACATACTTATAAGAATTCTGAAACATTTCCTTAAATATCTGCCACTGCTGCTCTATCAATCTGTCTGCCAGCCTAATATGCAAGTTCACCAACAAGCTTAGCTTTCACGACCATGTAGTTGCCCTTTTTTAGCTTAAAAATACTAGTCTTGAATCAATCTTCTCCCTTTCAAACTGGATATAGAATTCAATCATATTATGATGACTACTACGTTGGGGTGCCTTTAAGAAGATGCTCTGAATTTATTCAGCTGTAGTACTTAATACCAGAGTCAAATATCATCTACTCTTTGGCCAGTTCCAAGAAATGCTGCTTAAAGAAACTACTTCAAAAGCAGTCTTTGATCTCCTTATCTACACTACTGCTGCCAATCTGATTTTTCCAGTTCATTTGCAGATTAAAGTTACCATTAATTTTGTTGTTCTTTTCTCACGAGTACTCAATATTTCTTACAATAAGCTTATTCCTACAGCATAGTTATTGTAGGAGATCTGTAGACCACCCTCACTAGTGATTTCTTTCCCCTAATTTTCATCATCTCCACTCAAACTGGTTCTACATCCAGAGCTCCCGAACTAAAGTCAGATTGCACCAGTGCCATCTTTAATTAACCCCTCCACCTTTAACTTGTTTCTTATTCCTCTTTAATATCATCTACCACTCAATATTCAGGACACAATTCATGTCATTGAACCATCTAGTTTTGATTTTGGATGGTTTCCCCTATTTTTTCTTTCTGTATTTGATCCCTTGACCATAAAATTTAGTTTAAACCCCTGACTATATCCATAATGATGAGTCACAAGAACATTGACCCAGCATGAGTCAAATGCAGCTCATCCCAATAGTACAGCCTCCACTTTCCCCAGTACTGGTACCAGTGCCCATGAAGCTAAAGCCACTTCTCCCACAACTATTATGTATTCATCTCTTCGATTTTGTGTGCCCTGTGCCAATTTGCACACGGCTAGGAAAATAACCCAAAGGTTACAAGATTTGTGGTTTTACTTTTTAATTTAGTACCTAACTTGTCTTTTTAGTGCATACTCTCTATGCAGAACTAGAAAAGACCCTAGTTGTACTGATGTTGTTTGTACCTACATGGACCACTGGATCCACCCCACCCCACCCCACTACAAGCTCCTAACTGGATATTCCAACACCTAGCATGCAACTGTCTGGATTATTGTGCTTTGCTTCAGTGCCTAAAAACAATGGCTTCAGACTAACCCATATTTAATTGGAGAACAGTTCTACTTATTCAGTGCTGGATACCTGATTAACTTGCTGATCATTTAGCAACAGCTGAGGGCTTGAGAAGCTGTGGCAAAGTAGAATTGGGTATTGTGAACATAAATGTGAAATGCGGTGCCTATGGATGATCTTGCCAAGGGGAGGCACGTAGATGAGAAACGGGATAGAACCTGGGGACACCAGAGGTAACAGAAAGAGAAGCCATTGCGAGTAATTCTCTGGCTTTAATTAGATAGACAAGAATGGAGAGTCATACACAAGTAGATGACAGTGGAGGGGCTTTGCATGAGGATAATCTGGTCCAACATGTCAAAGGCTTCAGACAGTCGAGAAGATGAAGATGGATAGTTTCCTAATTTAAAGCAAAGTGCTGTGGATATAATGATGAGAAATAAAAACAAAAAGTGCTGGAGAAGGTCTAGGAGCAACTGAGAAGAGAGAGACACAGAATAAACGTGTTTTGATATAGTTCTTCTTTGGAAGAAGAGTTGAGGAATAGTTTACTTTTGCAACAGTCATGCAGGATGTAAATTGTGAGTGTGTGACGAGCTTTTTATGATATTCTGTCAATCTAAAACTTGATTAGGAAACATGGAAATGGATTTGGCAGGTGAAAACATCTTCAAGGAGACCTGCGAAGATGGTTAGAGATGGAATGGTGGTTGGAAAGGATGTTGGGGTCAAGTGTTGAGTTATTGAGGAAAGAGTGATCATAACAGAAGAGAGAAAACAGCTCCTGGAAACACTTACAAAGGTGACTAACATGGGAACCAGTAGGAGGTTGCGTGGCCAGCAGTTTATTGTGAACAGGATTGAGGGTAAAGGAGGTGGGTCTCGTGAACAAGATGAGCTCAAGTTGAGTAAGAGGTGTGACAAAAGAAAAATTAGAGGAAGATGCAAGGGCTGTGCTAGGGCAGTGTGGAACATTAGAAGTATTCTGGCTAAGTCAGCTAGTGAAAAGGAAGCAAGTAGCAGAGGTCATTCTTCATCATTGGATGGTCTCAACCTTCGTGACAAAGCAGTTTAAAAGGAATGTTCATGAGACTGTTCTTTACTCTTGTTGTTGGAGTTAAAGGAAGTGGAGTTTAAGAAAACAGCCTGCAACTGGGAAAGAAAGCAAAGAGCTACCTTTATATTTCAGTATGATTCTGGAAATGTGAGCAGGTCTAATAGTCAGGAGAAGGATCCTGTACTATTTTTAATGGCCCATCATGGTTTGGCGATTAAAGTCTAAGTTGTCTGTGCACTATTATCATTTCAAAGCTGCATCCCTGGGAATGAAGTGAGTGAAGACATGGACCATACAGGGATCTGGCCAAGGCAAGTGTAATTGTTGGTTTTATTGGAAACTAGGGCATCAAAGGTGAAAGTGTGCAGGTGTTTGAGTGAATCAGTAGCTGATGTTGTGTCAAACAAAGGGCTAAAGGTGAAATAGTTGGAATTTGGAAGTTTGCAATTCTAAGTAAGTTTTTCCAAGACTGGATTGAGAAGGACATAGGGACAGGGCTTGAAATAGAGAAGGTGGGTGATGAGCATTATAAGGAACTGAACAGAAATGCCATATTTGTTTTTGAAATAATGGGACCAGTGAGATCAAGTGAGATGGTAAAGTCAAGAGGGTGGAAGTGAATATGTCTCGGGAATTTACACGAGGAGAGAGATTTAGGGGAGATGAGAGGGTAGTGAATTTTGAAGAGAGAGAACATGATGTTTTCATCTGGAGATTAAAATCACTGACCATGCGAAGTTCAATACAAAAGTTAAGAGGACAAAGCAGAAATATAATCACTGGGAAAATTTCAATGTGCCATACTGAGTGATGATTTTGAAGACAGATAAGAATGGTCGAACAAAATGAGATTCTCAAAGGAGAATACAGTGCCAGAGTAGTGGGAGGGGAGTCAGACCAAGGAATGACGTTGCATTAAGTGGCATCTTCACATAGCTCTCTTGATGTGGTGATTGATAGAAGATGTGACGTAAGTAATATCCTAGGGATTATAACATTTGAGGTTTGCTTTATAATTTGGTACCAGCTCCAGAAGGGGTGGCTTCTTTACTGAGAAGCTATCATTGGCTGTGTCCCCTAGGCCAGGCATTTCATTGTAATTTCTTCCAGCCCCAAAACCTTCCAAGTTATCTTGTGATTCTCTGGTTTGGATCTCTGGAAATTAACCACTTCAGTCTCTCCATTTTTGGTTGATTTTACGATCATTTGCCAAGTCCTTTGGCCCTGGAATTTCCCCTAGAAATCTCTGAGCTGCACTACTTCTACTTTTCCTACGATACATCTTAAAACCCGACTGTTTGACCAAACATTTGGCTATTGATATGAATATCTTCTTATGTGGCTCAATGCCAAATGTAGTTTGATAACATTCTTGTGAAATATCTCAGGAGGTTTTACTCCATTAAAGACACTATAGAAATTCAAGGCGTTGGTTGCAATTTTGTTTTACTTTACTTTCTGTTTTTCTGCTCTCTTCTTTTTGCTTTTGCTTATCCTGTCTCATTTCATTCTCTGTGTATTCTTTCAGACCATCCTCCTCCCTCATTTAACCTGAATGCTTCTTCAGATGTTAATGTTATTGGTTTGCTTTCTACAAGGCCCCAGTGAGATGACAGCAATAGGCTCACTGCAGTTACAAAAAGAACAAGGCTTTTGTTTACAGCAGGGAGAGTGAAACAAATAAATCAGGATAAATGAAACACTTGGGCTTGCTACAGCAGTGAGACTGGAACAGCAGCAATTACATTGCTCTGTACCTTTCTCAATTTGTTTAAAAAAATCACTTTTCGAAAGCTTGCACCACCTCAGCAAGAAGTAGGTTTAATCAAGGAATGACAGAGGAGCTTTGTAACAACATGAGAACACAAGCCGTCATTGCAATGAATGAATTGTCAGTGAAAGCATTAAGCTAGAGGAAGGGCCAGAAATTGGCAGCTTAATGGTCTAAGACTGAACTTCCTTAAGTCAAATTGCTGCTCCAGACCTCCTGTCAATACTCAAACTGACTGTTCCCACTACAAAAAAATGAGTGTACGTGTTAATAGAGATCCCCACAAACTTACCTCTAAACTCTCCCCAGAATTCCATTCCATATTCCTGCCAATCTGGATTGAAATGTTAGTTTTTGTTATAATAACATCCTAGAGATAAAGTCTTTGGAGAATCCACAGCGAAATGTTCAATTTTTTTCGCAGTTATTTGCAATCATTTGTTAATGCTTAAATTCAAAGTTTTTGCAGCCATGTAAACCTAGCACCTTGATTCTGCTAATATTGCAGTAAATAGTAAAATAAAGATACATGTTATAGTTTTTCTTGCAGTTTATGGTTGACATAGGTTTGGTAAATGTTCACTAGAGTGATTTTGCCTTTGCTAAGAGGGTCAGTATTCAAAACCATCAGGAATTACTGACAATGAATCAGTTGTCCCATTAAATCTCCAGAGATCGGTGATACATTGTATAATGTGGAAGTTTACCTAATATGAGCCTTTCCTGTAAGCTGTGCTATTTCTCTGGCCTCCGCAGTACATGTAAATAATTCTTACATATTGTAATGGCTCCTGCCTCCACCAGTCCTTCAAGCATGAATAACCATCACCCTCTGGATTTAAAAAAAACTTTCTTAAATCCCTTCTAAATTTTGTGCATCATTGACCCCATTACCAAGCGGTAGATTTTCTTCCTATCAACACTGTCTATGCCCCTAATAATTTTGCATCTCAGTCAAGTCCACCCTCAATCTTTACTGCCTTAAGGAAAACAAACTCAGCCTATGTGGAATTAAAGTCTGAGCGAATTGCAGATGCTGTAGATCAGAAACAAAAACACAAATTGCTAGAAAAGCTCAGCAGGTCTGGCATTACCTGTGGAGAGATGTGGTGTGGCAGCATGCTCCTTCTTCAGTATAACAGCTGGAGTACATTCAAAATTAACGCAATTTAGGATATTCTGTACTTGTGAGAGATGTATACTTTTTCTTTCTGTTTTGGAACATGGGAAATATTTCATGTAATTGAACAGTGGGCATAACTTTTTAAACCTGTGCTTTTCTCTAATGAACAGTTTTGAGCTCATTGTGAGAAAGAGATGATTTGCATTTTTGAGAAAAAATGATTTTACTGAAGAAAAACCATTTCTTTTAGTTATTTTTATGAATGATATGTCTATAACGTCACATTTTTTTTCTCTATATTGTGCTGTCTGGAAGGTGATTACCACTCACAGAAGCATATTCAGGAATAGCCCCAGTGTTTTTATTTGGCTGAACAACCAGGAAGGGCAGAAAATCAATGCCTCCCTAGTGAGATTTTCCCTATCACAAACAACCCAGTGAAAATTGATAAACTGCCCCTCACAGTAAGCACAAGGTCATTCCACAAGTTGTAAATTTCAGAAATGCTCTTAGATTCAAGGAGACTATTCCTTCACATGGCTAGCCAGTAGTGTATGGTAATCTTCTTGCATTGAGTTTATGGGACTTAACAATCATAAATCTCGGGCTGAATCAGGTAAGTGTCAACAAGGCTATTAATGGAGCCCTGCACAATGTACCATTGCACTCTCATAAATAATCAGTCTAATGCCATCCTAGACCATGTGAAAGACATGAGCATTTCAAAATTAAATCATGTTCCAGACATAACTAAACAAGTCGAAATTCAGCTAGAGATAGTCCTACTCAGCGGGTAAAGGCACTCTGCAGCGAGAGTGACAGAAAGATCAGGTAACCTTCTTTCGACTGTGCATATTTTGTGAGACTGCAGTGACAATCTTATTGTCTCTTTCAGTATTAGCCCAGCTGGAGAAGTAGCTATTCGAAAAATTAACGCCCCACTTTCTCGACTCCAAGCAGCTATTTCATGGTAAATCAAACAAGAGTGTGCTATGCAGCCAGCAGTAGTGAGACTGAAGGTTGTGGTGCGCGGTTGGCGTAGCTGATGGTGCTGTCATTTGCTGCTGCTTCTCCATTGGATACCTTGTTACTCGGCTGGTTGTGCCATTGTGGGGAGTGCCAATTAAATTTGAATCTGTGCAATTTTACACTCAATTCATTCTCCCCAAGTTTCACTGCAGCTGCTGAATTGAAGAGTGAGAATGTGGTTGCGCTGTCACACATGCAAAGACAAAATGAGCTTTCATCCATCAATGAGTGCAGATGTGTGAAAAACTGTAAGTTCCCCGCTCAGATCACTGAGGAGGCACAACTAGTAAAGGATGTGAAAGATCAAGGCCAAAGTTATTAAAATCTTTCCAAGTGCCTTTCTTGTTTCTTTTAAACAAAATTTCGACAGCATATGTAACTGTAATCAAAACAAGATCAAACAGTCAATGGAAACTTATAGAACTGTAACAAAATATATATCAAAAATAAATCATAGCATTGGGGTGATAATACAGAGCAGTCCCTGTGATGCCCACCAGTCTCTAAAAGTCTCCATTGTACCAGCAGTTATTGCTGCATCCTGTCAATGGACACCTGGGCCTGGGGGAGGGACAAAGCCACATATCACATCCCTTTCTGTGACCTCGGCCTGGACTTGTTAAATGGCTACTTTGGCCAGGCCCAGGAGCCAGCCCCGTCTAAACTGCCTACCTTCTCTGCACAGGAATCCATAGATTAGGACCGTGGGGCTGTAGTGCAATCGACAAAGTTAAAAGCAGGCCTAAACTGATGCTGCAAACAAAAACATTTCAACCTGAACCATTTTCTACGGGCCACAAAAAATTGCATATGGCCTGGCAACCTGTGAATCTACTTAACCTTCTATTGTGTCGGATTGCCCTCTGCAACAGTTTCCAAACGCCTTTTTATTACAACCACCGTGCTCTGATCAGTCACAAATTGCCTTATGGACAACCACACCATCTGTGTCCAATGCCTGTCCTCCATTATCCAGCTTGAGTGGAACTGTACTAGGCTGGTTCCACTCTTAGCAATCCAGATGAGCCAGAACATCTCCAGTAATAGCTTCTCATCTTATCCCTGCATTATTACGTTTGAAGTTGCCCCAAGGCAATATCCTTTATTCACTCCTCTTCCTCATCTACATTTAAGGTAGAGATTATCCATAGACATTATCCATAGCTGTGGATTTGGATTATATATGTACATCAATGACACCCAAATCTATAACACTAACAGAAATTGCCTGGGAAAAGTCAAGTCTGGCAGCATCTGTAGAAAGAAAGCAGAGTTAACATTTCAGGCCTAGTGAATAGAAACATTCTTTAAAAAATGTCTAAGAAGGAAAATTCCTGATATATACTAGACAAATGCAGTAGTCCCTGAAGTGATTAAAACTGTACACTCGGGTTTGATTGAGTAGAGCACATAAATCTTATCAAGGGGGTCAGAAATTAAAAATAGGGAAGGCTTATTACAACTGTACAGGATTGGTAAGGCATCCCCTGGAGTACTGTGTATAGCTTTAGTCCCTGTATTTAAGAATGATTATACTGACATTGGAGGCAGTTCAAATAATGTTCACTAGGCTGATTCCTGGGATGAAGGGGTTAACTTTTCACAAGATGGACACTCAAATCCACCTGTCTGCCCCTGCGCTACCTCTGTTTTCAAACTTTTGGATATCCAAACTTAGCAGGACTGTAATTTCCTCCAGGTAAATGTTAGAAGAGTGAAACAAACATCTTTGACCTTGATCACAAACTTTGTATCATTTTGCCTCATGCATCCCCTTCCCTTTGTCCCACTATTGAGCACCAAGCTTTTAACATTTAAAGTTTGTAACTAATTTCTCCAACTCTTTCTCTCTGCTCCTATCACACCCTCCCTAAAAATTATGTCTTTGACCAAGCTCTTCATCACCTTTCTAATAGCTTCTTGGACTTATTATTGATTTTATCAGATTGTCCTCTTTTAAAATACCTTGGAATTCTTTTTCTCTGCTACCAATGCTACATAATTGCAAACTCTTGTTTTTATAGCGTTGTATTTCTGGTATAAGCCAAATATTAAAGGCAGATTTTCTTTTTCACTCATCTCTCTCCCATTCGTATATTCTTGTGAAATGACAAAACTTCATTAATCAAATATTTTTTAACAGATTAGTAGCAGCCCTTTATTAATTTTAGAATTGCATGTTCATGGAGTCCCTTGACAATTGAAATATGAAGAGAAGCAGTTTGCCCTGGAATAGAGTAAGACCTATGTATCTGTTGCACATATGTCCTGGTCACAAAACTGAAATCAATTTGTAGGTTTGATTGACATCTGATTTACAGGGATAAAGGAAAGAACAAAAGATAATGATCAGTAATTAGGACATGAAAAAAAACAATGATCTGAAACCTCATAATTAAAAGAATGCTTTTAAAAATGTTTCAGGATAGAAACATTTTTTAAAAATGTATAAGAAAGAAAACTCCTGATATAGACCAGACAAAATGCAGCAGTCCCTGAAGCAATTAAAACTGTACACTTGAGTTTGACTAAGGTGACAGCAACCAGAGCACATAAATCTTATCAAGGGGGTCAGAAATTAAAAATAGGGAAGGCTTGTTACAATTGTACAGGATTGGTAAGGCATCCCCTAGAGTACTGTGTATAGCTTTAGTCCCTGTTTTTCAGAATGAATACACTTGTTATCTCTTATCACACTGGCATTGGAGGCAGTTCAAATGACTTTCACTGGGCTGATTCCTGGGTTGAAAGGGTTAATTTATCAAGAACATTTAAACAGATTAGGTCTTTATTCAGTCAAAATCCAACTCATCGTGTATTCATCATAATGGAGTCCAGTACAATCGAAACCCTTCACTTCTAGGTGTTTTCACAGGTTTTTCATTGTATCTCAATCTTTTTGACTAACAAAGCAGACTCAGGGGGTTTAGAGATAATGGGAACTGCAGATGCTGGAGAATTCCAAGATAATAAAATGTGAGGCTGGATGAACACAGCAGGCCAAGCAGCATCTCAGGAGCACAAAAGCTGACGTTTCGGGCCTAGACCCTTCCCGAAACATCAGCTTTTGTGCTCCTGAGATGCTGCTTGGCCTGCTGTGTTCATCCAGCCTCACATTTTATTATCTCAGGGGGTTTATCCCATTTCTCTTCCTTTTTTTTTTACGTTACAGCCTCCTCTCAACACAAAATTTGTTAATTATTTGCAGCCTGCCTCCTCAAAGCTCCATTGACACCATTACAAATGACCATTATAATTTGCATGTGGTAAATACGTCCCTCAATTTTCCTGGCTGCTTTTCCTTAATGAAAATAGTATGTTTGTGTTAATATTGCTAAACAAACTCATTTTCCTAAAACGTGATTATACATACAAAGTGGAGAAACTAATTTAGTTATTTTCAAAAATCATTTGCTGTTTCTTTTGAGTGCTGCTTTAAACAATGGATATTTGTGCAGAGAAGTTTCATTTTCAAGATTGGTTGTGCAGGTTCTTGGAGTATCTTCATTAAAGATAATGGCACAAAGTAGTAGCTTTGAACAGCTTTTTGCTAATAGTTATTGGACCATATCAACACAATGGTGTCTGTGCCAAACAATACAACGTAGGAAGCAAAGAACAGTTGGTTTAAGTGTGAAGGCTAATCCCAGAGTCCTGATGTGGTTGTGTTCGTTATCTAAGTCAGAATGTATGGGTTCATGTCTCCTGCTCCATAGGTGTGCCATCTACGGGGCAGCACGGTGGCTCAGTGGTTAGCACTGCTGCCTCACAGCACCAGGGACCCAGGTTCGATTCCACTCTTTGGTGACTGTCTGTGTGGAGCTTACATATCCTGCCTGTGACTGTGTGGGTTTCCTCCAGGTGCTCTGGTTTCCTCCCACAGTCCAAAGATGTGCAGGCTAGGTGGATTGGCCACGCTAAATTGCCTGTAGTGTTTAGGAATGTATAGATGAGGTGGGTTGTAGGGGGATGGGTCTGAGTGGAATGCTCTGAGGGCCAATATAAATTTGTTGGGCCGAAAGGCCTGTTTCCACACTGTAGGGATTCTGTATGAATATCTAAGCAGGTTGATTAAGTAAATATCTGAAGTCCTCAGTTCACCCAAACTTCATGATCTTCCTTGAAACTCATGGGTGCCTTTTTATTGAGCTTTTACTTTAGTTGGGTTTTGCAAATTGTTAGTATTTACATATCATGCACTCACTCATTCATTGGGAAACAGAAGCAGGAAGAGACATTTTAAGGGGATATGACATGCAGCAGTGTTGTCACTGAATCTAGGAAGGGGATTACAATCATAGGAGCAAGACCAGGGTTCACTGAAGAAGAAAAGCAAGTCATTATGTGAATGCTGGGGTATTAAGAGACGATCAGGAAAGTGGTGAGGGAACCTAATGTTTGTTGCAGACAATGGACTTTGGGTATTAATTTAATAATGCATTGTTTATGTTTACTGTTAAAGCATTTCAAGGTGGCAGCTAAGGGAAGGAAATATCATTGAAACTACACAGTTATAAAATCTGAATGTTCATGAGGTATGTCTTGGTTTCCCCCGACCCAGCACAACTCAGGCTGAAAATGACAGTTTTGCGTTTGTCACCTTGGTGATTCACATTTGGTGGCCTTGAAATTTTTCTTTAGAAAATCATGAACTACTGGCTCACCCTGTCGCACTGCGAAACTTATTTAAATTTCTTTGTCCTAAATAGTACATGCACAAAATGATTATCTTACAAACGTCTTTTATTCTTTCAAACATGCTGTTATCTACTCCACTCACACTCTTATAAGTATTTATTCTTTCCTGGTTGTGATAAAGAATATTAGTATGGCCATTTATCACTCTTACATTTTTTTCTTCAATGAGATTGAAGCAATCTCGTGGAGAATCTTCATTCACCGCAAAAGGTGAAGGACAGCATCTTAATCATTACTCTTACTGTGCACAGCAGCCAAACATAGCTAGCAGTTACAAAGTTAGGAGAAGAAGATTTAGTAATATCACATTGTCAGAGTATGATAGGTTAATGGAGCATCATTCATTCAGAAGAAGTGTAACTTTTAATGGGTCAACTGCTGAAAATGTGATGTAAAAGCATTGTGTTTGAAATGTACAAGTCACTCAGCTTCTGAAAGACAGACAGCTGTCTTCCTTCTTTAGAACTGATCAGACTTTGTGGAAAATCCATGCAAGGAGAAGTTTACAGTGGGCAATGGGAAGTTATACTTTGAACTTATTGAACAATGACAGATGAAACTGGGTTAATAAGATATTATGAGTAGAAATATAGTCAGTAAGTTTGTGGGTTACTCATTAACATTAGTGTTTCAATTGTGCAGCAGAGCCTGGGCTCCCTGGTAAGAGTAGCATGGGCTTTCACACAGGGATGAGAAAGACCCTATATGTTTATAATTAATTAATTTATTATAAACATGGAGGACTAACCGCTGGCAATAGGCTATTTGTGATACTCTCTATTAGCTATTAGACTGTCAACACTTTATATTTAAAACTTAAAGAAACTGAATGACCTACCTAGATTTTCTATCTTTAAGCTTCAGTTCCAACATTTGAAACATACAATGGTACAGTTGTTCTACACTTGGTCGAAAGCCAACTTGGTGAGCTTATCTGCTCCAGATATCCACGCACTGGGTTCCATATCTCAAAGGATGTCACATCACAGAAAATCTAAAATTGTTCTGCAGGTGCACGGCATTCAGTGAAAATGCCCTGTAATGAAATAAATATTTTATCTAATTTTTAACAACAAATAAGCCTTAGCATATTTTTGTGTGATTGTTGTGTTCACTATTTTAGTGTAGGCATTAACTTGTTTATGTTCAATGGGTTTATAACTTGTCTAAACCTGTGGTTTGGGACATATAAACATGTTAAAAGTTCATTCACTGATTGTTGCTGATGGTCATTTTGAGACACCAGATGGAATGTAATGCATTCATCAGATACAACCCTAGGGTCTCTCAGCAGGGTGAACATATGATAGGTCTCTCTATGCAGTATACAGGCATATGCCTCAGTCCATCCAAAATATTACTGCTTATATTTGGCTTCTGCCTTGATCAAAGTCATTAGGATTTCTGTAGTTAGTTGGTTGTCTTTCTTTTTAAACCGTTCACCAGTCTCAAATACATGAAATAATTCCACTGTGTTTCTCGTGTTTCTATACCCTCCATCGAAGCCCTCACTTTGTGATCTTGGACTGAAATTCCTGTGCTATTATTTTGAGGCTGATTGAGGAATGCAATAGCTTTCACAATCAACTTTGAGTGCAGCATTTTGCTTATGGAAATTCTGACCATAATCCCACCTCCCCTCAAATCGACTGGTTTGAGAGACAAGCAAAATTAAAATCAAATATACGTCTTCTTGACAACTTGGGACAGGTACAAGTGTGGCACTGAGTTCCTTTTAAGCCTTTTTGATTTGACAGATATGGGATTTATGAATGAATTCAGATTGTTCTCATAACATGAGCTTAAAAATATTACCAAACAATAGTTTTAAAGGATCTTTTTGGAAAAGCTGCCTTTTTTCACCAAATTTCTGACTCGTGTTCTTTATGAGATGTAGAGCTGGATGAACACAGCAGGCCTTCCTGCTCCTCTGATGCTGCTTGGCCTACTGTGTTCATCCAGCTCTACACCTTGTTATCTCGGATTCTCCAGCATCTGCAGTTCCTATTATCTCAGGTTCTTTTGCCCTGGTTTGTTCCTTATATTACTGTTGCCCTCGCAAAACAGGATATTCAGCCCTAATATCCCACAAAGGATAGTGAGTCGATTCTTAATAGTAACATAAAATGATCTTTATTGGTTATACCACAATAAAAACTGTAATAATTATTATGCTGCAAACTAACAATTACTACAGTAAATCTGACAATTAATACAGTAAATCTAAGTCAGTATCTTATACTTTAACTTAACTTGGAATGATCAAACATCACCACACTAGACCTTGACCTTGATCCACATGATGATGGTCATCTGGTCTTCCTCTCACGGAGGTCCCAGGCACACCTTTTCTTACAGTGCGTGGTCACAAATTGCTGCTCCCGAGGGTACGGTTGTGGTGATTCTTATCCTTGGAAACTTCCACACCCCTTTGGGATGGTCTTTGATTCGCACCAATGGGTTGATAAGGAATTGATTACCCTAATCAAGCAGTGCCATACAGATGGTGGGGTGGTCTTTGATCCTCCATTTCCGAAAGTGTCAGGTGCACGTAAGTCAGGGAAGCTTCCCATAAGAGTGTGAGGTGTTGGTTTGTTCTGGAAACAGCTCCATGTTTCCTATTGTCCTGGTAAATAGGTTTAGCCAAGTGTGTATTGTGTTGTATGCCCCTACAGCCTGCCTGGCTGGGCCTGGAACTTGTTTATTTCAATACCTTTGCACAGATACTTTGGCCAATGCTTGGCTTGTTTTCCCAGCATGCCTAGTGTGTTATCCAATGCTGCCATTCTGAGTGGCCTGTCCGACTACAAAATACTTCTTGTTTTGTTCAGAAAAATATCGCATTGTTCTCCATTGTAGTCTTTAGAGGCTGGCATATATCTATTAGATTAG
The DNA here is from genome assembly GCF_030684315.1 of Stegostoma tigrinum. NCBI lineage: Eukaryota > Metazoa > Chordata > Chondrichthyes > Orectolobiformes > Stegostomatidae > Stegostoma > Stegostoma tigrinum. Next base: position 65,687,224 of record NC_081365.1, read on the forward strand.
GGGAACCATGGTACCTTTCCTGTATATCGCATGACTAGAACAAAAACATTAACAGATACAAACTGGGGAAAAGTAAGTTTAAGGAAAATGTCAGGAAGTTCTCCACACAGAACATCCTCAATATTTGGAATAGATTTTCACATGGAACAATGAGATCAAAAGGCCTAAAGCTCTTTAAGGAACAATTAGATATTGCAATAGGGTCATAAGGATCTTTCTGAACTGATGAACTATCTTCCTCATCTACTAATATCCTATCATCCTGAGAATACTACTGCATTTGTAATACATCAAGGTAGAAGTATAGAGCTTATTAGGAGACTCCATGTGCCATGCCAAGAGATGTATGGAGATGAAATAAAACCATACAATGCAAAAAAAACTCAGTAAGAAAAATCTAAATGTTCTTGAATTAAATAGTCTGCTAGCTCCTTTTATTTGTAGTTAAGAAATAAAGGGTACATTTTCACACTGCTATCACTGACGAAAGACATGTAGTTCATTCAATGTGAAGACTTCAGGCTTGTCTAGTTGCATTGCAACTGCCGTGTTTTCCCCCTGATAGGTATTTTGTCCAACCCACTGTGATTTTTGAGCTAACTCCTCCAATGCCACTTCCCTTCGAAGTGTGATATTATTTATAAATTTGTCCGACTTTGCATGTAGTTCTCGAATCCGGTTAAGTAACAAAAAATAGGAAGTGTAATGGTGGCAACGCCAAGAAAGCTATCCTAACATAATCACCTCCATCAAATGCTCATTGTGTTTTACCATCAGCAAATTACTCAGCCATTTCCAAAATGTAGCCTGAATCTCCACTACTTTTAGGGTAATGAATAGTGTTTTATGCAGCTGTTTGTGAAATGTCTTTTGAAAATCTAGGCAGAGGATATTATTCTATCAGATAAGTCTGATAGGTTGGTTAAACCTACCTGCTGTTTTGAATTCATGACAGTGGCTATTCACTACGATATTATTGTACATAAAATTGAATTTACTCCTGATAACTGTTTCCAAACATTTATGCAGAACGAGAGTGAAGATAAAGTGCCTGTATTTCCCTGTCTCTGTATGGTCCCCTCTTTGCCCCATTTCACTTATATTGGTTATTCATGCCTCAAAAACCTCTCCCTATTTTTGTCCTGAACCTCTAAATATATTCATCACTGAAAATCTATTCATTTTGAGGCTTTTGCCTCTGTCCATGGCTGCAGTCTTGTTTATATTAAGAAATAACCCACAGCAAATCAATGGCACTGCCTGTGGCAATCTTCAATCTACCAAAATTAGGGTCAAATTTATGAACAAATCCTGACTAGACCTGGCGGGGCTGTTGCAATTTTCAATCGATGCACTCACCTCAACGACCAGTTGATAATTAAAGATAGTTATTTAATGAATGGAGCTAACAAAACTAACTGGACTCTTGGGATATTTAACAGGTACAATTATTCCTGAATTATTTGGAGATTCTTTGTCTTGATTTGATATACAATATAATTGAACAAGATAGATATGCTGAAGTAGAAGCTTATCCTGAATTTGTCTAATGATTACTTAAGGTCCAATATAATTCTTTATAGATTTTTCCATGCCTCAGCACAAAATTATGGGGCATCATTCTATTAAAAATGGGCTAATCTTCACCATTGCAGCCTTAGTTAGAAAAACAATGCTTACATCATTTAGCATAATTAGGATAGCTGATTTGAATATTGCAATCACCTCAAAGCGGAGGTTAAATATTGCAGATGCTAGAAATTGATAGTTAAAGCATATGATGGTGGAGCTACTGAGTAGGTCTAACCACAGCTTAGAATAAAGAAGTAGAGTTAAAGGGCTGAAATTTCCCAGCTCCAAATGACGTAGGCAATGGTGCATCAGTTGGGAAAATATGATGAGATTAGAAAAATGAGAGCCATTGAAAAGGAAGACTCTGATTTTGCACTCAACATTTGAACTACATGCGGTAACATCTCATTATTATCCCCTCCTACCTCGTTTATATACTGTTTGCACATGGCAGAGGAAACTGGGTGGCAACAGTTCCCAACATGAAAATCAGAACAAGCTGCTTGTTCCTCTGGGCCTCCATCTTGGCTGGCAGTGCCGTACATCTCAAGGCAAGTTCCATGGGTATTACAGATAGTGATTGCCTGATCACCCATCCCTCCTCTCCCAGTCCATGGAGGTTGACATTGGACATGAACCAACCTCATTGCATCATTGTGACAGACTAGCAACTCACTTCCACTACAGCCCTACATGCCAAAAATGCACTTTGGGTTGCACTGACACCTTTTATTGCAATTCTGCTGTAAGCTGCTTTGTATACAGGGGCAGGTGCACATCTCCGGGACTGGAGCAATGTTCATCTAAGGGATCTTCCCTTGCTCTCTTATTATGTTCACTGGCTGTACACCCAACTGGATGCTCAAAGCGTCCCCACATTGCTGACCTTGTTGCACATCATCAGGATGTACAGGCTTGCTGCATGTCTAACCTGTCTTTCCAGACACAAAGCAAGGTAGCTTGCATTGTCTGTCTGCAGTGATCAGTTAAGGATCAGATGAGTTACTTTACGACTATGAAATTTCACACCAGACTGGACATCAGCAGCTAATGCGACAAACATGCTGCGTGTGTTTTAGCCCAGTAACTGTGTTTTGTAAATCTAAGGTGAGGATTCCTCAGTCAAGTTAAAGGGAACTGTCATCAGTAAGGTGATACTGGCACAGTAAGTCAAGGGAAAGGACCAAGGCCAGTCAAGGTGCTTGCATGCTGTCATTTAGGCACTTGGGGTAGTCAGGGCCACAGGATGTGTGTCAGGGAGTTGGTCATTGTCAGCCCTGCAGGTAAGCGCAACCAGATGGGGATTGTCAATGGGAAGTCAGTTGGGAGCTTCACAGAGATCAGTCACTTACCCGTCAGTTCTATACTTCAAGCTTGGTCGATGGGCAGGCCACAGTCCTTCCTGATCAATGAGGAAATGAGATGCGATGCTGGGCAGTTGGGAAACAATAATGTTCCCCTACACAAGATTTAAACATGGTATGACACTAAGGATAGGTAGCCTTTGTACCTTGAATCTTGTAACTACAGTCAGTATGACAGCCGGTCAGGCAGCTGGTTATGTAAATTGACAATGAGTTTTTGATCATGAGCTTCTATTTCTACCCATGCCAAAAATGTGGTCTTAGAAGCTTTTCTCTTTCACTTCCCTCCCACCTTGTATACTGTGATGGGCTGTTTGTGATTGGGAGCAATTGATCTATGCCCAACAGTACTTTAAACATGGCAATGGCAGAAACCTGGTGCTATGATGTTGTGGCCATAACAGAGACATGGGTTTCTCATGGGCAGGAATGGTTGCTGGATGTTCCAGGGTTTAGAACATTTAAAAAGAATAGGGAGGGGGGAAAAAGAGGAGGGGGTGTAGCACTACTAATCAGAGAGGGTATCACAGCTACAGAAGCTTCCATTGTCGAGGAAGATCTGCCTACTGAGTCAGTATGGGTGGAAATTAGGAACAGCAAGGGAGTAGTCACCTCGTTAGGGGTTTACTACAGGCCCCCCAATAGCAGCAGGGAGATTGAAGAAAGCATAGGTCGACAGATTTTGGAAAAGTGTGCACGCAGTAGGGTTGTTGTAATGGGTGACTTTAACTTTCCTAATATTGATTGGAACCTCCTTCGAGCAGAAGATTTGAATGGAGCTGTTTTTGTAAGGTGTGTTCAGGAGGGTTTCCTAACGCAGTACATTGACAGGTCGACGAGGGGAGAGGCCATTCTAGACTTGGTGCTCGGAAACGAGCCGGGGCAGGTATCAGATCTTGTGGTGGGAGAGCATTTTGGTGATAGTGACCATAACTGCCTCACATTCTACATAGCTATGGAGAAGGAGAGGATTAGGCAAAATGGGAGGATATTTAATTGGGGAAGAGGAAACTATGATGCGATTAGACATGAGTTAGGAAGCATGGACTGGGAGCAGTTGTTCCATGGTAAGGGAACTATAGACATGTGGAGACTGTTTAAGGAACAGTTGTTGGGAGTGATGAGTAAATATGTCCCTCTGAGACAGGCAAGAAGGGGTAAGATAAAGGAACCTTGGATGACGAGAGCGGTGGAGCTTCTTGTGAAAAGGAAGAAGGTAGCTTACATAAGGTGGAGGAAGCTAGGGTCAAGTTCAGCTAGAGAGGATTACATGCAGGCAAGGAAGGAGCTCAAAAATGGTCTGAGGAGAGCCAGGAGGGGGCACGAGAAAGGCTTGGCAGAAGGAATCCGGGAAAACACAAAGGCATTTTACACTTACGTGAGGAATAAGAGAATGATCAAAGAAAGAGTAGGGCTGATCAGGGATAGCATAGGGAACTTGTGTGTGGAGCCTGAGGAGGTAGGGGAAGCCCTGAATGAGTTTTTTGCTTCTGTCTTTCCGAAAGAAACGAACTTTGTAGTGAATGAAACCTTTGAAGAGCAGGTGTGCATGCTGGAATGGATAGAAATAGAGGAAGCTTATGTGCTGAAAATTTTGTCAAACACTAAGATTGACAAGTCGCCAGGCCCGGACCAGATTTGTCCTCGGCTGCTTTGGGAAGCGAGAAATGCAATTGCTTCACCACTTGCGAAGATCTTTGCATCCTCGCTCTCCACTGGAGTCGTACCTGAGGACTGGAGAGAGGCAAATGTAATTCCTCTCTTCAAGAAAGGAAATAGGGAAATCCCCGGCAATTACAGACCAGTAAGTCTCACGTCTGTCGCCTGCAAGGTTTTAGAAAGGATTCTGAGGGATAAGATTTATGACCATCTGGAAGAGCATGGCTTGATCAAATACAGTCAACACGGCTTTGTGAGGGGTAGGTCATGCCTTACAAACCTTATCGAGTTTTTTGAGGATGTGACTAGAAAAGTTGATGAGGGTCGAGCTGTGGATGTGGTGTATATGGACTTCAGCAAGGCATTTGATAAGGTTCCCCATGGTAGGCTCATTCAGAAGGTCAGGAGGAATGGGATACAGGGGAACTTAGCTGCTTGGATACAGAATTGGCTGGCCAACAGAAGACAGCGAGTGGTAGTAGAAGGAAAATATTCTGCCTGGAAGTCAGTGGTGAGTGGGGTTCCACAGGGCTCTGTCCTTGGGCCTCTACTGTTTGTAATTTTTATTAATGACTTGGATGAGGGGATTGAAGGATGGGTCAGCAAGTTTGCAGATGACACAAAGGTCGGAGGTGTCGTTGGCAGTGTAGAGGGCTGTTGTAGGCTGCAGCGGGACATTGACAGGATGCAGAGATGGGCTGAGAGGTGGCAGATGGAGTTCAACCTGGATAAATGCGAGGTGATGCATTTTGGAAGGTCGAATTTGAAAGCTGAGTACAGGATTAAGGATAGGATTCTTGGCAGCGTGGAGGAACAGAGGGATCTTGGTGTGCAGATACATAGATCCCTTAAAATGGCCACCCAAGTGGACAGGGTTGTTAAGAAAGCATATGGTGTTTTGGCTTTCATTAACGGGGTATTGAATTTAAGAGTCGTGAGATCTTGTTGCAGCTCTATAAAACTTTGGTTAGACCGCACTGGGAATACTGCGTCCAGTTCTGGGCGCCCTATTATAGGAAAGATGTGGATGCTTTGGAGAGGGTTCAGAGGAGGTTTACCAGGATGCTGCCTGGACTGGAGGGCTTATCTTATGAAGAGAGGTTGACTGAGCTCGGTCTCTTTTCATTGGAGAAAAGGAGGAGGAGAGGGGACCTAATTGAGGTATACAAGATAATGAGAGGCATAGATATAGTTGATAGCCAGAGACTATTTCCCAGGGCAGAAATGGCTAGCACGAGGGGTCATAGTTTTAAGCTGGTTGATGGAAAGTATAGAGGGGATGTCAGAGGCAGGTTCTTTACGTAGAGAGTTGTGAGAGCATGGAATGCGTTGCCAGCAGCAGTTGTGGAAGCAAGGTCATTGGGGTCATTTAAGAGACTGCTGGACATGTATATGGTCACAGAAATTTGAGGGTGCATACATGAGGATCAATGGTCGGCACAACATTGTGGGCTGAAGGGCCTGTTCTGTGCTGTGCTGTTCTATGTTCTATGTTCTAAATCCCAAAGGTTCTTTGCAGCTGGTGAGTACTTGCGCAGTTGGTGTGTGCAATGTAGCATGAAAGTGATGTCCTAGAGGCACAGTACGCACAGAATGAGTTGAGCAGCAAAGAATTGTGTGAGGTAACTGGTTAGAACTTACAGAGAGTAATACTCCATGAAATGTCCTGAAATTAATTCTTGGTCAATTTCTGGTAAAATTCAGCTCGTCGTTTCACATTGGCAGTATTTCTGAAGTTCTCCCTTTATTATTATATTTGCTTTAGTGAGCATGACTTGTTTTTCCCCCAAGCATCTTAGCTTCCACCATTTAGTTACTTTTCAATATCTATGTAAGAAGGCTGACTGCCTTGTCAATACTTTTCAAACAGAAGGTACTAACCCTGACAGTACCAATTGCAACATAAATCAAAACTGGGTTTGAACATAGTTAACACAGTGTGGAGCTGGAGGAACACAGCAGGCCAGGCAGCATCAGAGGAACAGGAAAACTGATGTTTTGGGTCTGGACCCTTTTTCAGAAATCAGGGAGGAGGACAACTTCTTCAGGTGGGCATCCTTGCAAGAGGCTTCTCAGTGGGGTTATAACTCACTCAGACATAGCAAGAACTGCAGATGCTGGCATCAGAGACAACACAGTGTGGAGCTGAAGGAACAATGTTTGGGTTGGGACCCTTCTTTTGGAGTGTTTCTATTTCTGTTTCTAGATATTTCTAGAAATGTTTCTATTTCTGAAGAAGGGTCCTGACCTGAAACATCAACTTTCCTGTGTACCTCTGATGCTGCCTGACCTGCTGTGTTCCTCCAGCTCCACAATATGTTATCTCTGATGCCAGCATCTGCAGCTCTTGCTATCTCTGGGTTTGAACATAAACTTGTGTATATATCTGTGAACACTTTCTCTAAGTGGCAGTTTTTGAACAATTAGAATCACTCATGACTCTTCATACAAACCCAACCCATCTAGAGTTGCTACCAAATTATACAACAAGGGTATGATTGAATCAATGATCACTGAGCTTTTTACATTGTTTCTGCAAAGACACATCTTGGTATAGCATGCACCTTTCAAGAGTAATGTTGATGCTGAAAAACTTCTGGAAGCAGTCTATTTTGAGAAAGTAGAATATAGCCAAAATAAGAACAGAAGTTAGAAGGTAGGAATTCTGTGGTGAAGGAAAATTAATGTCTGATCAACCCGTATAATTTATCCGATAAGGTAGTATCCTGTGCCTAGATTTCCACAATTCACAAAGCTCAAGTCAGGGGTGTGATGGAATACATCACACTTGCCTGGATAAGCGCAGCTCCACAATGCTCAAACAGCTTAACAACATCAAGGATGAAACAGCCCACTTGACTGGCATGTGGCCGCCACCTTCAACATTCACTCCCTCCACCTGCAGAGCAAAGCAGCTCATGTGCGTGCTATTTATAAGATGCTTACGCAGCAACACGCCACAATCCTTCAATAGCACCTTCCAAATGCATGGCCTTAGAAAGACTTAGGGCAACAGATGTATGCAACCGCCACCAATTGCAAGTTCGCCTCTGAGCCGTCCATTCCTTGTCACTGGGTCAAAAACAACACACTCCCACTTTCTCACAGCTCTGTAGCTATCACTGTAAAGACTGCAGTGGTTCAAGAAGTGACACACCATCAGCTGCCCAAGGGCACTTCAGGATGTGCAAGAAATACTGCCTAATCAGTGATGCTCACTGAGAAACAAAAGATGTTTCTGGAGGAAGTCTAAATGCAGAGGGGGAAATACAACCAAATTGCTGCAATCCAAACAAAAAGGCAGAAGCTAAGATCTAAAATTGGTGAATCCTATGTTTTTTGGAATGCTTAATCAAAACATGCCGTCTCGAGCTTAATTGAAGCAGTATAGCGCACATCTGAAGACTTAGTTCCAAGTGGAGAATTAAATTGACAGTCACCTGGAAGCCTTCGATAAATTTTTCTGATTTTAGATTTTTCTGAAGAAGGGTCTAGGCCCGAAACATCAGCTTTCCTGCTCCTCTGATGCTGCTTGGCCTGCTGTGTTCATCCAGCTCTACACCTTGTTATCTTAGATAAATCTATTAGGTTACACCATGAGGATCATGATCCCATCGACATTAATTAACTAGCATCTGTTCACCTGTGTTGAATCCTCCCTGGGACTTGAAAGCAGGCCAGGCTTTTAATGAGGTATCTACTCAGCAAAATGATGCTGGCCATGTTGTAGAAGCAGCAGATGGTTGAAGGTGGGATGTGCAGGAGTGTGCATCAGCTCATTTTGTTTCTGACCTTTGTCCCTGGCAGCCTGTGATTTTACAGTGAGGTTTGGAAAAGCTTCTGTGAAGTAGCATGTCTCTTGTGAAACATTGCACAACAGGGGTGATTTGCAGGGATTAGGTAAAAGGTCTGTGCAGCCTTCTGCATTTTTGCTTTGTTGAACTCAGGATATATATGTTTGATAATCAGGATTCTGCAGTGGGTGTTTGAGTTTTGAAGATTGAACCTAAGGTTTCACTGGAATTGCATACATTCTTGTATGTGAATTTAGTCAGTGATATTTGGCTGCAGCTGAATTCCACACCAGGTTGGTCTGCCGTTTTATTTCATGTAAATACCCAAACATTTTTCCAACGGGACTCACTGGATCCACAGTGTAGTAATGCCAATAGTAATAGGTCGCAGAGGTAGAGAAAGTGGCTACTGGTCACATTGGTGAAGGGTCAGAAATAAAATGCCATTTGGATCAATGCTGGACCGACACATGCACTTGGCTTTAATTAGTGATTGCATTTTAGTTTGTAGCTTTTTATATACTCTTTTATAAACATCACTAGGCAGTTTCACTAACTGACTGAAGTTATTGTTTTTTTCTCCACATTATTGAATTTTTTATCGCAGGTTTTTATGGTGTTTCTGCTGCCTTAAGGCAGATAGTAGTTGTTACTATGGATACTGAAAGCAAAATGTTATTGACTAACTGTATATGGTGCCTTGCCATGTGAGTTACAAGCTGCCTCCTCCCTGAACTGATTCATACTTCATCAGGCTATCATAGCATTCAAAATTTTCTTCTGAAATCATTTCAACCAGGATAAAACATTTAATGGTGGTCTGTTTGCTACTACCCATTTTTTTGCCCCAATTGAATTTGAATGTGCTCCTAGTCATACCTGACATAAGTGGATGAAGTCCAGGCGCAAGAATAATCCATCTTGGACAACACAATCTTTTTGTGTATTATTGTAGGTGCACCAACACCAGCAGATGATGAGTAGCCCATCATTACACTAACTTGTGTCTTGCAGAGAGTGGAGAAACTGTTGAGGAAATATTGTTCCTAAGGTTGGTTCAGTGGGATTTCGGGCCAATGATAAATCTCAGCATGTTGATGTATTCACTACTGCTAATGACAATGATGGGCATCAGGCAATGGCTGGGATTCCTTTTGTTAAAGGGATCAATACAAACTGCTTGGATAACATGACTGGTATCTTCCATGTAAGCCGAGAACTGAATGTTGCCCATGCTCTGTAGCGGCTGCTTCATTCCCTTTTCAGATGTGAATGAAAGCAAAAGTTGTAGAATTTGTTGAAAGCAAATGTTAGTGGATTGCTGCCTTACAGAATATTAATCATTTGACTGAGGTCAAAACAATAGCGTTTTATGTGTGTTGATGTGCTCTTTGGCAAACAACCAGGTAAGAGCTTATTCATGTAATATTGATCAGTCGATATTCCCAGGTGTTTGATAAAGACCTTGAGTAAGCTTGGAATAAATTAACTTGGGCCAAAAGACAGATATATTTTTGACAAAGCTTCTTCATCAAACAAACGTCTGAGCCCATAGATATTAAAATGTGAGGCTGGATGAACACAGCAGGCCAAGCAGCATCTCAGGAGCACAAAAGCTGACGTTTCGGGCCTAGACCCTTCATCAGAGAGGGGGATGGGGAGAGGGAACTGGAATAAATAGGGAGAGAGGGGTAGGCGGACCGAAGATGGAGAGTAAAGAAGACAGGTGGAGAGAGTATAGGTGGGGAGGTAGGGAGGGGATAGGTCAGTCCAGGGAAGACGGACAGGTCAAGAAGGTGGGATGAGGTTAGTAGGTAGATGGGGGTGCGGCTTGTGGTGGGAGGAAGGGATGGGTGAGAGGAAGAACAGGTTAGGGAGGCAGAGACAGGTTGGACTGGTTTTGGGATGCAGTGGGTGGGGGGGAAGAGCTGGGCTGGTTGAGTGGTGCAGTGGGGGGAGGGGAGATTTTGAAACTGGTGAAGTCCACATTGATACCATTAGGCTGCAGGGTTCCCAGGCGGAATATGAGTTGCTGTTCCTGCAACCTTCGGGTGGCATCATTGTGGCAGTGCAGGAGGCCCATGATGGACATGTCATCTAGAGAATGGGAGGGGGAGTGGAAATGGTTTGCGACTGGGAGGTGCAGTTGTTTGTTGCGAACTGAGCGGAGGTGTTCTGCAAAGTGGTCTCCAAGCCTCCGCTTGGTTTCCCCAACGTAGAGGAAGCCACACCGGGTACAGTGGATGCAGTATACCACATTGGCAGACGTGCAGGTGAACCTCAGCTTAATGTGGAATTTCCGGAGAGACCACTCTCTCCGTGACTCCCTTGTTCGCTCCACACTGCCCTCCAACCCCACCATACCCGGCACCTTCCCCTGCAACCGCAGGAAATGCTACACTTGCCCCCACACCTCCTCCCTCACCCCTATCCCAGGCCCCAAGATGACATTCCACATTAAGCTGAGGTTCACCTGCACATCTGCCAATGTGGTATACTGCATCCACTGTACCCGGTGTGGCTTCCTCTACATTGGGGAAACCAAGCGGAGGCTTGGAGACCGCTTTGCAGAACACCTCCGCTCAGTTCGCAACAAACAACTGCACCTCCCAGTCGCAAACCATTCCCACTCCCCCTCCCATTCTCTAGATGACATGTCCATCATGGGCCTCCTGCACTGCCACAATGATGCCACCCGAAGGTTGCAGGAACAGCAACTCATATTCCGCCTGGGAATCCTGCAGCCTAATGGTATCAATGTGGACTTCACCAGTTTCAAAATCTCCCCTTCCCCTACTGCATCCCTAAACCAGCCCAGTTCGTCCCCTCCCCCCACTGCACCACACAACCAGCCCAGCTCTTCCCCCCCCACCCCCACCCACTGCATCCCAAAACCAGTCCAACCTGTCTCTGCCTCCCTAACCGGTTCTTCCTCTCACCCATCCCTTCCTCCCACCCCAAGCCGCACCCCCATCTGCCTACTAACCTCATCCCACCTCCTTGACCTGTCCGTCTTCCCTGGACTAACCTATCCCCTCCCTACCTCCCCACCTATACTCTCTCCACCTATCTTCTTTACTCTCCATCTTCGGTCCGCCTCCCCCTCTCTCCCTATTTATTCCAGTTCCCTCTCCCCATTCCCCTCTCTGATGAAGGGTCTAGGCCCGAAACGTCAGCTTTTGTGCTCCTGAGATGCTGCTTGGCCTGCTGTGTTCATCCAGCCTCACATTTTATTATCTTGGAATTCTCCAGCATCTGCAGTTCCCATTATCTCTGAGCCCATAGATATCATGTCTTTGTAATACAACCTAATCAATACAAAAAACTTCTACATCATCAGAACAAATTCTATAGTGCTGTGTATTCTTCCTCTTCAAGATGTTAGTCTCTATCTGGTGAATTACTAAATGGTAAATAACTGCTTGTTTGAAAAGTTGTGAGAACTATTACTTTCTTTACCATTGTTTCCATTGATGAAAGTAACTTCTAAGAAATGTTGGCTGCTTTTGACCCTCTGCAACTTTGTTTATTCTGTTTGTACCTTTTTGATGCATATAAAGATAGGAGGAACATCATTCATCTCAAAGTGCATACACTTCTCCATTGTAATATGGTCTATTAAATGATGTGCTGCTTTTCAAAACCTTCCCTAAAACCTTACTCCACATGTTGTTGACTATTTGCAGAGAAAGTTTCAGAACCTCATCTTATATTAGCTGTTTTTCAATTTGAACAAGCTTTGTTTTGTTCTCGTGTGACAGTACGCCTTAAGTAATGGTTTTGATTGTGGTTTTTCGGTAGTTCACTGTACTATCTAGCTTTTTAAATTGTCCCCTTTTTTCCCTGCTTTTCGAGACAAGGGGGTTGAACTTCCATCTTTCCACATAATGCAGTCCTCCACGAGTGAAGCTTCAAAGGGGCTGAAAATTCACGTAATTTCAGCAAGTTCCGAATAGAAACTAGGTGGGATATTATACTGGGCTTTCTAAGGCTTCTGGAGTGGTCTCAGGATTGCAAATATTGAAACTCTTGTGCATCAAACTTACATCAGGATATGGTGTGCCAATAGTGATTCTCTTGTGAAGCCTGAATCATCAGTTGAATAACTGGCACACAGGAGAGTCCAAGTTGGAATCCAGGATAAAAATAGAGAATTGATGCCTGAAAATAATGTATATTTTAGGCAGTCCCTTTGTATGAAGATCTCAGGCCAACTAAAATTTCCTGGGAGGTGTTTTGGAAGTCCCTACCCCACCCTCAAACACTCACTGACCAAGACTCCATCTAAGACACTTCTGCAGGATTTTCTAAAGATATGTGCCTTATGTATTATCTTCCCACTGAGGACATTTAAACTTTAGGAACTCCTTTTGACCCCATGAGTTTTGGAAGAGTCAGTCAGAAGTATACATCTCAGATTTTGATGCTTAGGGATTTTCAATTGTTTTGTCTCCCTTTGCAAAATCTCAAGGCTTGACTGCCTCATTGTGTATTAGTGACTAAAACCAGGAAGCATAATCAGATCTGGACCCAGCACCATGATGTATATTTTAAATATTACTTCCCTGCTTTGCTTGAGCAATTCAGCCCAGCATTGTCTTGTATTTTCTTGCTTGTTAGTCTTACTGATGCTGAACACCAAATCTGCCAACACCTCACTTCACTATCATCTAATTCAACATCTCTCCGAGATTAAACGCGCCACCCATTTTTTTGAAATATTACAGTACTTGCCCTTATTTAATAACTGTTATCATGTCTGCATACACAAAATCAGCCTATTTTGCATGTCCTTAGTAATCTTATTAAATTTTCATGGCCTCTCTAGTTCAAACAATTGTGCAGAATTTCAATAAATGATTTTGAGGTTTCTCATAAATGAGAAAGATAATTGCTTTTAAACTTGAAATCCCACCATGATTTGTTTTTCTTTGAATGTGAATCTTCCTCAGTTGCGGCTTATCAATACATCATCATGTTCTGGTAATTTGGGATGCTAAGGTCACACTACTTGACAGTGTGCACACATTATCACTGCAGTTCATTTTTCTTGCAAAATCTTCATAATTTCTTGTTGATCTGTGAAGTACAGTTGATAAAAATCAATGTATTTTCATAGTGCTATACAGATACATTTGGAAATTGAACTGCATTTGCTGCCATCTAATGGTGCAATGTAGCACAATTACGAAAGCTGTTAAATACTTAAGCCAATAAGAATAAGGGAAAATTTTTAAACGGGACCTTGATATTCACCAAAAGGAATTATTTTGATCTAAATCAGCCCTTTCACTACTTCTGTAATGTGGGGATTAATTTATAACTATTGACTGTTGAAGCAAGTGAGTAGGCTCAACTAATGATTTGCGGACACTCCTGATCTTCATTGAACACACGTGCCCGTGACTGTCCAGCATTGCAGGGGTTTCTTATGACGCAGTTTTAGTGCCCTTTACATCTGGGCCTTCTGGCAAGGAGCATATCCTTTCTTAATTTAACCTGGAATTCACAATATTTAACCTGTTACTTGATGATTTGGAGTATGTGCCAATCACTGGAAGGTCCAGGTTTGAGCCTGACTTGTTACAGTGGTGTCATAACAGTTGATTTTAAATACCCACTCTCATTGTGTTTGGTGAGGATGCTAACAGGTTGCTAGTTCTTTTGATTCTGTCTTGACTGGCAGTCAGGACACAAATATATCATTGGCACTTTCTATTCAACCAGTATTTGTCAGTCCTAAACAATTAGGATCATGGTGAGTTAGCATCTGATTTTGGTTGAACATGAAGTGACTTCCATTCCAACGTTCATGGGTAAGTCGAGCCTTGATAAGGCTGTGACTATCTACTTCTGTTCTGTTCCCTATAGCAGGAATTCGAAGAGCATAGACCATGTCTCCTCTGAAACATTAATGGAGAGACGACAGCCTAGTGGCATTATTGCTGGACTGCTAATGCAGAGACCCCGCTAATGTCTGAGGAGCGGGATTTGAATTGCCACGGCAGATGGTGAAACTTGAATTCAATTAAATCTGGAACTAAGATTCTAATGATGACTGTGAATCTATTGTTGATTGTTGAAAAACCCATCTGTTTCAATAATTTAGGTTTTTGGGAAGGAAACTATCATCCTTACCTGGTCTGGCCTACATGTGACTCCAGACCCACAGCATCATGCTCAACTCTTAACTGTCTTTTGGGCAATTAGGGATGGGCAATAAATGCTAGGCCTAGCCAGTCATGCCACCCTCCTGAATGAACTTTTTGAAAAAGCCACAAATGTACCCTGCAAGCTACCACCGAAATTAAAAAAAAAGCCTCTGTTCATTACCAACACTTTACTGTATATGTTTGCATCCAGAAGTTCAGACCAACATGAGACAATTGGCAAATAGATGAAAGGCTGAATCTTTTTTGTCTTGGCTGTCAGTTATGTAATTTTCAAGGAGGGATTCTCCGAGACCTAATAGGCTTTCACACTGATTCACTTGCCTCCTAAACTACCCACCCCAATGCTTTGCTGCCCCACATGCTGTACCCACAAGAACTTGCCAATCACAGACCATTGCCCACATACCAATGCCACCTTTGAAAAGACAGATGTGTTCTCTGGCGACTACTGGCATTCTAAACCTGCCCTGCTCAGCAAAGGACAGGTATTTGGAAGGTGTCAGACAAGGGAAAATAGTCCTATAATTCTGTAACGGGGATCCGGGGGTCCACATCCCATGGCCTGTCCGATGTCTTCTTACTCTCTCGGAAAGCTTCATCATATCCACCCCATTCGCCACCTGCATTAGCACCAATTACTGTGCCAGCCATTCAACCCCTCACACTTCCCTCAATGTCGGATAAATAACAGGCCATAACAGAAAGCCGGGATGGGAAGAGGGGTGCCTGGCATTAGGGTCCTCGCCCTATGATGAGAGACTCCTGATCCTCGCAGGAGAAGTCCTAGCATAGTTCCTGCAGGAATGCTGAAACATCCATGTCCTACCCAGTGAGCAAATACTGTTCTTCATTCTCAGTGACCCTGTTGCCTGTCCCATCCACTGCACACTACTTCTAGCTACTGGCAACAGCGCCTTCTTTCTCTTGGGTCTCACAGACACCAACACAATCTTCGTGGTACCAGTGGAGAACTGGATTGGCCCACCCAGAAGGAAGCCTCTCCTCTTCTCGGAAAGAGAGTTCACAGGCCTCAGAGGCAGTATTGCAAATCTGCTTCCTACACACCCACTGCCAGCTCAGATATTGCTTCTGAGTGAGAGAATCAGGTGTAGGACATTTAGGAGCACACGCTGGTGAAGACCTCACTGCAACAGCCCTGCTGAGGAAGAAATGCTCGAGGCAAGGGAGGGGTCTGACATGTTGACAGTCAGAGAGGTTGCCCACATGTACAGGGAGAAACAGGAGCAGTGGGCACTTATGTGGGAGACAACAGCCATCATGGCCCAGAGGCGGACGGAGTGCAGATCTATTGCATCAAGAATGTGATACTCTGGCTGTTTGCATGGACAGGTTGGCAGTTTTTCACGTGAGCCAAGCCTGATGGCCTGCTGGAAACATAGATACATCTGCACTCCATCGCCCCAGACATTATAGATCTTGTGAAGACATGGTGATGGGTATATTGACCTCTGTCCAGGTTTCTCCCAACTCTTGAGGAGACTGTGGTGCCAGGAAGCACCCAAGTAACTGAGGAGTCACATACATGATCTCCAGAAATCTCCACTGAGGACTCTTCAGAAGTCGCTATGCACTGCCCTTCCACCCTGCCTGCCTGCTTATCTGAGAAAATTCAAGCTGAAAAGGATCCAGTTGCCTTTCTTGCATGTGTAAGCTGCCTAGATTCTAACATTGCTAAAATATCAAGTGTGTGTATAGAATAAACTGCCAGAAGAGGTGATGGAGGTCGGTACAATTACAAAATATAAAAAGCAGCTCAATAAGTATATGATTAGGAAGGGTTTAGAGGGATATGGGTTAAATGCTGGCCAATGGTACTAGATTAATTTTGGATATCTGGTCAGCATGGGCGAGTTGGCTGAAGGGTCTAATTCTGCACTGTACAGCTCCAAAACTATACTCGTTCCAAGGCCCAAATCCTGTCTTAAAATTTTCTTTGTACCTTATTCCTTTGCCATGATAAAACAGAGCAGTATTATTTAAGAGGTGGAGACATATGCCAACAGATGAATATCATCAGGGGACGTTCTATAATATTGCATTTGATTATTCCTATAACGGCTGCATGGCGACATGGAATTAAAACATGGAAGATAATAAAGTGTTAAGCTGGATGAACTCAGCAGGCCAAGCAGCATCTCAGGAGCACAAAAGCTGACGTTTCGGGCCTAGACCCTTCATCACCTCTCTGATGAAGGGTCTAGGCCCGAAACGTCAGCTTTTGTGCTCCTGAGATGCTGCTTGGCCTGCTGTGTTCATCCAGCTTCACACTTTATTATCTTGGATTCTCCAGCATCTGCAGTTCCCATTATCTCTGATTAAAACATGGAACCTTCTTTTGGTTTATCTCACTATTTCTTCATAAAATCATGTTTCCAACCTGCATGAAGTTATTCTAGTTTATTCCACTCTTCAAAACTACCAAGCTGAATTATTAACATTAGACTTCAAAAATTCTGTTAGTAACAGGTCCATTACTCAAATGATAAATTGATATTTTTCCACTCTTTGCATGAATGTAGAAGAATGTTGACACCATGTATGTCATTTTACTTTGTAATAGTATTGCACAATATTTCATTCTCCTTTCAGCATATTTCATATCATGATTTTCTTTACACAATTCTTATAAAGAAATTGATTTGTGAAACAATTCTTCCACCAATGTGTTTTTGCTACCTGAAGGTAGTCTAGATTTTTAAAGCAGCAGCAATCCTCACTGGTTTACTGTTCTGCTTTAATTTTCCCATGCACTGATGATGTCCCATGTTTGTAGCTAGTCTTACAAGATCAGCTTCTCTTGAAATACAGAGGGCAGTCAACCTTGAGGAACTCAATTGCAGTGCTAGAGGATTTTAGGGTATAGAGAAGCACAGCCTTTTTTTTTCTTACAGTGTCAGTTTCTATTTAATAAGCTTCAATGTCTGGTGTCAATACTAATGAATGAGTAGAGTATTAGGGTGGGTGAGGTAGGTGAATAGGGTGACAGGTGGGTCTCGAAGAGTGGAACTCAGTGACCACCTCATGTAGCAGTAGAGAGCAAACTGGAAGTTGTTAGAATATTCCATTTACCAACTTGAAAGGAACCAGGTGCTCAAAGTTCCAAGTTAATGATGCTAAGGAATAATAAGACGAAGAAGGCAATGGTGAAAGTAATCTATAAGTCCCCTAAGATTAACTGTACATTGTCTCCTGATTGCATATTGGGTAGAGAACCAAAAAAGGTGATACATTAATCATAGATAATAATGTGGAGCTGGAGAAACACAGTGGGCCAGGCAGCATCAGACGAGCAGGAAAGTTGACGTTTCGGGTAGGAAGAAGGGCCCCGACCCAAAATGTCAACTTTCCTGCTCCTGTGATGCTGCCTGGCCTGTTGTGTTCCTCCAGCTCCACCAGTTCTTGTCATCTCTGATATGTTAATCATGGGTGCCATTTTAATTTTCATGTAGATTAAAAAAACTAAATTGGCAGAGGTAGACATGAGCAAGGATTCAAATTGTTCTAGGAAACAGTCCTAAATATGTCATGTAGATCCCACCAGGAATCAGGCTATATTTGATTTGGTAATATGTAGCGAGGCAGGTTTAATAAATGGTCTCAAAATAAGAGATCTACTAGGAAAACATAACCATAACATGGTAGAATTTAGCATTTAGCCTGAGAAACAACTGTGCTAAACTTTAAGGATAAGTGGGAAGAAATGAGTGCAGCGTGGGCTGGAGTAGATAGGAAAAAGTAATTGAAAAAACAATTGAACAATGTTAGATCTTACAGAAAGTAAGTCATGACTCTCAGCAAAGATACTTTCCAGTGAGGAAGAAGGATTCGAGGGAAAAAGAAATCAAAGTCACAAAGATCAGAAGTAAGCCAGTGGATTGGAAACTATTTAGGTCTTTCCTGGCTAACTTGTAACTCTCAAGTGACCTAACTGAGCCTTCACACCTCATCTTTACATAAGCACCAATGAGAGATAACCCCAAACAAGAAGAAAATAAACTTTGAAAGTAAACTAGCAAGTAATATGAAATCAAACAATAAGAGTTTCTTTTTTATGTAAAAAGAAGTCAGGCCAAAGCAAACAGATCCTTTCGGGAACAAAGCTGGAGAAATAATACAAGAGAACCTGGAAATGTCAGGAGTTGAATAAACACTTTGCATCAATCTTCACAGCTTGTAGGCACAAACTACATTTCAAAAACATTGAATAATCAAGCAGCTAAATGGAGAGAAGAGACAAACACACTAACTAGCACTACATTAAAATAATCGAGAAAATATTGGGATTAATGATCAAAACATCTCCTGAACCTGATAGATTGCGTCGTGGATTTTAAATGGAATAAACTGGTAAACTGGAATTAATGAAGTCCTAGTAATAATTTTACAAGAATCTTAGATTCTGGAAAGTATTGCCAATGTGACACCCTTATATGAATAGGGCAAGAGACCAAAAACTGCTAACTCCAGGCAAGTCTGCATACCACCTGTCATTGGGAAAATATTAGTGTCTGTTATAACAGATGTATCAGTGATACACGTAGAATTGTGTAATCAAAGAATTAGCAGAGCTTCATGAAATAGAAATCATGACTGAAAGTGTTAATCAAATTCTTTGAGGAAGTAACAAGCAGGATGGATACATGGAGCTGGGATATTTAGATGGTGCTTACCCTAAGACTTGTAGGAGACTGAGAACCAACAATTCTCTCTTGAGAGCTAAAAGCTGTTAATGCTGGCTGATGGCAGTTAGTTTTGCTGTGTTTCCAACTATCCTCTTCTTTTTATACCTCTGATGGCATAATCAATTCCTTATCAGATTGGTCCTAGGTTGTTAAAACTATCAGATTCAAATGTGATAGGTGTTTTGGCATCTAAAAGTTCCTGGTTCAAATTGATTGGATGCATTCAAAAACCTGTGCTCTTGATTAAAAATACTGCTTGGCCTGCTAACAGTATGGCCTTTTGATACAAATGTTTAATTCCAGTGTTGTCTGTATTTGCAACCTTTTCAAGCTGCTCACAGACGTCTATGAGCTTAGAAAAAGCATGAACTTTTAAAGAGACCATGCAATGCTTTCCCCCCCACAACCCTTGCATTTTGCAATCATCAACATTTCCCAAACAAAAAAATTAATATCCTAATCCACAAATACTCTACCCAACTTCGCAACACTGTTGTTCCAGGGTATATAGGGTTTCTCATGAGGTGAGGTTGAGTAGGTTGGTCATTCAAATATACAAATAAAAAACATGAGCAGGCCACTTAGTCCTGCTGCAATGTTCAATGAAATTATGGTTGATCTGGTTTTAATCTCAACCATACATGCCTCTGCATCCCCTTAATCTTTCATTCTATGGATAATCAAGAATCTATTTACCTCTGCTTTAAAAATATTCCAGGATTCTGCATACACTGCCTTTTGAGACTGGGAATTGCTATAACTCTCAACCCTCTAAGAAGGAAAAAAAACCCATCTTATATCTGTTGAACAACTTCTTATTCTTAAACTATAATCCCTAGTTCTGGCCTGTGTTTGTACTCATTAGGAGAAAGGGGTGATCTTCTTGAAACAAGTACAGTTCTTAGGGGGCTTGACAGGGTAGATGCTGCAAAATTATTCCCTCTTGTGGGATAGTTGAGAACCATTGAACGAGAACATAGAACAGTACGGGACAGTACTTTTGACCCGCCATGTCTGTGCTGACATGATTCTGTTCTAAATAATACTGTCAGCATGCACATGGTTTCTTTCTTTTCTCCATTCTTCATCTGTTAATGTTTGTCTAAATGCCTCTAAACTTTGCTGTCACAACTACTTCTACCACCTCCCCAGTAGTGCATTCCAAGCACCAACCATCCTCTTTGTCAAACATTTTCCTCACACACCTCCTTTCAATTTTCCCTCTCTCACTTTAAACCTAGCATTTGACATTTCCACCCTGGGAAAGAGACTCTGACTATCCACCCTATCTATGGCCCTCATCACTTTAAACACTTCTATCAGGTTGCCCCTCAGCCTCTGTCACTCTAGTGGAAACAATCCAAGTTTGTCTACCATCAGTTCTGAGGAAGAGCTATCAGACCTGAAATGTTAACTCTGATTTCTCTCCACAAATGCTGCCAGACCTGCTAAGCTTTTCCAGCAATTTCTATTTTTGTTTCCGAGTTCGTCTAACCTCTCCTTGTAGCTAATACACTGCAATTCAGGCAAGATCTTGGCAAACATCTTTTGCACTCGCTCCAAAGTTTCCACATCCGTCATGTATTGTGGTGACCAGAACTGTGTACAATACTCCAAATGTGGCCTCCAAACGAAGTCTTATGCAGTTGCAATAGACTTGCCAATTTTTATACTCAATGCCCTGACCAATGAGGCCAAGTATGCCGTGTGCAAGCTTGACCACCTCATAAACTTGTGCTGTCGCCTACAGGGAGCTATGGATTTGGACCCCAAGATCCCTCTGATTATTAATGCTCTTAGGAGTCCAAACATTTACTGTATACTTTCAATGTTGCATTGGACCTCCTAAAATGCATCACCTCACACCTTCCGCTCCAAAAAAGAGTCAATGGACCTGAAATGTTAATTCTGCTTCCTTTCCACAGCTGAGAATTACCAGCATCTTGTGATTTTTGTTCATCTCACACTTGTCTGAATTAAACTCAATCTGCCATTTGTCTGCCCAATTTTCCAGTTGATCAATATTCTGCTGCATCAGTTGAGAACCTTCACCAATTTTCATGTCATCTGCAAACTTACTAATCAGTCCACTGACACCTTTGATCCAAATCATTTATATATGTACATAAGGTAAACGTCAGAGGTCCCAGCACTGCTACTTGCAGAGTATCAGTGGTCACAGACCTCCATTCGGGTTAAAAAAATCACAAAATTAAAATAAAATAATCAAAATTGAAATAATAATAAAAAAATTAAAGATCCCTTCCATCCTGGTTATAATCTCAGTCATTCCCCTCTTGCAAGTGGAAGATTCAAGAGTTTGAAAATGTCTGCCAACAGATTTTAAGAACAGCTTCTTCCCCACTTATCAGACTTATGAACAGACCTGTCATAAATTCAAGTTGATTTTTATCTACATCTTCTCTGTAGCTGTAACACTATATTCTGAATTCTGTCCAATCACCCTGATGTACTTATGTAAGTTACTTATCTGGCTGTCACAGAAAACATTACTTTTCATTGTATCTTGGTACATGTGACAATAATAAATCAAATCAAAAGCACCCCTCCACAACTACCCACTGCCTCTATGGCCAAGCTCAGTTTGTATCCAACTTGCCAACTCACCATGGGTTCCATGCGATTTGGTCTTCTATACCAGCCTACCATGAAGGATCTTCTCATATGTTTGAAGTAGACTTCAAAGTTCACAGTACTGAATAGACTACATTCACTGTCCTCATCAGCAATCTTACTTACTTCCTCAAAACACTCAATCAATTTGTGACACAAGACTTCCCCTGCATTAAGCCATGATGTTTACCCTTAAGTCCATTCTACTCCAAATGCAAGTAAATCCGGTCCCTAAGAATCCTCTCCAATAATTTCCTCCCACTGATATAAAGCTCACCAGCCAGTAATTTCCTGGATTATTCATGTTGCCCCTCTTAAACAAAGGAGTAACATTGGCTACTCTCCAGTTTTCTGAGACCTTGCCTGTGGCAAAAGAGGATACAAAGATCTCCTCCCTGCCTCCTTCTGGACACTAGAATATGCCCCATCAGGCCCTGAGGACTTACCTATCTTGATGTTTTCAAGACGTCACCACCTCCTTAATGTCAACCTGCCTTAGAGTATCAACAAACCTTATCTCTAACTTACGGTCATCCATGTCCTTTTTCTTGGTGATTAGTGATGTGAAGTAGTCATTAAGGACCTCACCCACTTCCTCTGTCTTAAGGTAAAGTCCCTCCTTTGTCCTTGAGTGGACCTACCCTTTTGCTAATCACCTTCTTGGCCCTAATGTATGTATATATAAACAGCATTGGGATTCTCCTTAATCCTACTTGCTAAGGATATTTCATGGTCCCTTCTCGACATCCCAATTTCTTTTTTTTTATTAGATTCCCTAGAGTGTGGAAACAGGCCCTTCGGCCCAACAAGTCCACACCGCCCTTTGAAGCATCCCATCCAGGCCCATCCCCCCATAACCCTGAACACTACGGGCAATTTAGCATGTCAAATCCACCTCACCTGCACATCTTTGGACTGTGGGAGAAAACTGGAGCACCCGGAGGAAACCCATGCAGACACGGGGAGAATGTGCAAACTCCGCACAGATAGTCGCCTGAGGCGGGAATCGAACCCGGGTCCTTGGTGCTGTGAGGCTGCAGTGCTAACCACTGCACCAACCCCAAGTGGCTCGAGCAATTCTCCATGCCTCACTTACCGTGCATTTACGTACAACATTCTCTGTCTTGCATTCACTGCCCCCCATTTCATAGCTGTCCCCTTATCCACTGTGCCTGAAGTCAGAATCCTGACACTGTCCATACTGTCTGCCTATTGCTTGTTCTGGAAACTTTAATAACCTCTGCTGGAGCATCTCCCCTCCCACAAAGAAACATTTATCCTCCTCACTCAGGGTATGGTAGTTACGAATTTGCAACCCTATTGTGCATTTGGAATTTGCATCATGATGGAAAGGAACAGTGACCACACTCCATGCAATGAGTTATAGCATCTCAGCCTGGGTCAACCCTCCACCCCAACATTATTTATTGCCTTACTTAGTAGCTCTCCCTGTTAACCCTCTGTTCTCCATGTTTGCCCCAAATCCATTTTATTCACTGTTTATTTCCACAGCCTGGGCCCTGAGCCCAGATATATCAAGTCATCACATCAGACATAGTCATGTACTGGTCCCCCACTACCACCTCCATCAACGACAGGGTATTACAGATTGTCAAAAACCTGGCTCTCGTATCTTAATCCTCCTTCTGCCACCGTCACCCTGCCTCTGTGATGCTCTTCTATCTCCCTCCCTTATGCATTGTGTTGTCCCACTTCACAATTACTTTTGCCTCTGCATCCCAGCCTGCTGTCTCCGATGCCCACAACTGAGTTCCCCAACTTCTCTCCAATAACACTGGCCCAGATGAAGCACCAACACACCACCCTCCCTTGACTTTTATTAGATGGACATTCCGGGATTGACTGTAGCCCAGCACATTGACTGAGAAGTACAGCCCAAATTCAGCCCTGACTAAGAAGTGACCAGATCTCTTACTAATTTTTGCAGGTCCCCAAATGATGTCCTGCAACTCTGTGGACTTGTTTCATTGGACCAGAGTACGGACCATGACCTTCCCCACCCCATCGTTTACCCTTGGACACTCTAAGTGACTGAGTGAACATGCCCAAGACCTTGAGCTGATACCAGTGCCATAAATCTATATTAATGCATCTATATTATCCATATTAAACATAATAATAATCAGCCTATATTAATAGCTTTGATGCATGGATAGAATATACTAAAGCCAAATTTGCAGATGATGCAAAATCTGATGGGAAAATATGTTGTAATGAAGAAATGAGAAATTTACAAATAGAAGGTGAAAGGTCCAAAATTCAGTAGGTGTAGTTTGATGTGGCTAAGTATGGGGTTATCTACTTTGGTCAGAAAAATAAAAAAAAACTTTTCTATCTAAATGGAAGGATAATTCAAAATGCTTCAATACAGAGGGATCTCGATATCATTATGCATGACTCAAAGACTGCTGGTAGGCAGGTACGGCAGGTTATAAGGAAGGCAAATGAAGCTTTGGCACTTATTGGTTCTCTTCTGTTATACTCTCAATGTGAAGGGTTATTGCAACTGTACAAGACTGAGATGTGAGTGCGCATCTGCATCTGCGTACAGATAAGATTGCCACACTGGAAGATGGATGTATTTTCACTAGATTAACATCAGAAGTGAAAGGCTTAGGTTGTGAGGAGAGATTTTAGGCCTTCAATTGGTAGCGTTTATAAGAATGAGAGGAGATCTAATAGATGCTACTGGGGGCAAAGTACACGCAGAATAGATATTTCCCCTTGTGTGGGACAATCTTGAATGAGAAATCAAGGTTTTAGGCTAGGTATTTAAAATAGAGATGAGGGGGAATTACTTTTCATAAAACATTGTGAATCTGTAGAATTCACTGCCCCAGAGTGTGGTAGACATTGGGACATTGAACAGATTTGAGGAAAGAAAGAGAATCTTAATTAATAACAGGCTTAAAGGGTATGGGGAGTTGGCAGGAAAGTGGAGTTGAGACCAAAAGAAGATCAGCTATGATGGTATAGAATGACGGAGCAGACTGAAGGGGCTGAATTGCCTAATCCTGCTTCTAGTTCTTCAGTTTTTGTTGTGCCTGGAATATCTGACTGATGAGTATCAAGCTTGTCTTGGCTGAGAATTACGCTGTCTACTTGCATGAAGGACATGTAGCATGTTTGCCATGTGCACTACTGGTACACGGTGTGGCTGTGAGATTGATGAGGCACAGCTATGTGAATCAACATCTCCTAGCTGCTTGATTAACGACTGCTAACAAGTTGATAAGATGCCTATCTTTGCGTCAGTGCTAAACAGCTCTGATTGAGGGTACAAAGCACAAAAAAGCAAGGCCGAGCTTGGCATGCCAAAGCAAGGTAGGAATGCTCCAAGCATTAGCAATGACTAAAGGTTAGTGTGCTTCTTCACATTGTCAGGCATGCAAACCACTGTTTTGCACTTTGTAGAAAGAAAACTTTAAAAAATCCAATAGTTCGCTGCTTGATTAATCTGACCTTGAGATGGAGCCAGGAATTTACAAGTCACTGGTAATCAATAAAGAATATACCTTAGCATTAGAAAAATCCTGTAATTGACCTGATGATTTGTTTCAGAATCAACAAATTCCTAATTGACTTCAGCATGGAAGTACTTAGAGCAATGATGTCTTACTGCATGATGAATCTTATCCACAACTCATTAATATATTGTGTGTTGCATGATGTATTGATTCTGTCCTTTACAAAATACCATCGCCTTTGACTCAGTATGAACAGAACCATGAGAGATCTGCCAGTTAAGATCAAAATGATCAGGGATCACATCCGTTAGCCTTTTTGTCTTTGGTTTGGGATGGATTTAAAAATATCAGGCTTGTACAAAATAGTCTTCTTGCTGTCACACAGAGTATGGCACAAACTATCATTACAAACATGACATCCAAAGCTTTGAAATTCATCTGTCATCTTTTTGATGTGTCTGAAGGCTGGCTTGAAGTGAAAATGCAAAGCGGTGACATGAAGTGTCAGTGTATGTGTGCATCACCTGCACAAGTCAGACTGAGTATAGACTATATTTAAAACCTTGTTGCATTGTGAATCCACAGTCTACTCTGCTTTTACAGATTTTTTTTAACATAGTGAAATCACTTTAAGGTGGGAACTCAAGATCCTGCTCAAACACTAATTCCAAGCAATTGGTCAATGATCTTATTCATGTCTAAAATCATCTGATCAAGAGTAGTATAAATCTTAAAATTTAACTCTAATAGATTTTCTTCCAAAAATCTATGATAAATTTGCTTTTTCTAAGTAAAGTTTCTGTTTGCTTTTGGAAATGAAGCTTGCGGTGACCTGTTGAATTCAGGTCTCTCAGAACTCTCTTTTAAAGAAAAAACTTTGAAAGCTGAGTTTCTTTAATAAAAATTTAACATTACAATGTCTAGCAACTACTAATTAAACGATTGGAATGTCTTATTGTTTTTGAAAACATTTGTAAGAAATGATAAAGTTTGGAGTACTTTTATAATACAAAATAGCAATTCTTTTTAAAATTTTGATTTAAATTTCCACTAAGAAAACCATATATAGCATAAAGTTTACAACCACAACACTTTTTTTCTGGTTATATTTTGACTGAGTGTCTTAAAAGGGCAGTAC
This sequence comes from Stegostoma tigrinum, assembly GCF_030684315.1. Lineage (NCBI taxonomy): Eukaryota > Metazoa > Chordata > Chondrichthyes > Orectolobiformes > Stegostomatidae > Stegostoma > Stegostoma tigrinum. The sequence goes on from NC_081365.1 coordinate 65,713,749, forward strand.
ACATGGGACAGTTTTAACTTTCTATATTCATTTGACACACCTGGCCTGGTCAGTTGTGGCAATGCTATGAAATGAAACCAATGGAGCAAACTTAGAGCCATTGAGTCATATAGCACAGAAACACTCTCTCAAATCCAACCAGTCCATGCTGAACATAATCCCAAACTAAACTAGTCCAACCTGCCTGCTCCTGGCCTATATCCTTCCAAACCTTTTGCGCTCATGTGCTATCCAAGTGTCTTTTAAACTTTGTGCCCAAATCCACCATATCCTCAGGAAGCTCATTCCACAAGCAAACCACCCTCTCTGTGTAATTAAAAAATCTGATAAAAGTAAGCAAAATTGTTTTATCATGGATATGATATGCCAAACCAATTGAGCTCAATTTTTCAAGAAGATTACTAACATTACTAACATCATGGCCAGTATGTAGGTCAGGGTAATGCCAGCAGCATGGATATGATTCCTGTTCTGGCTGATATAGTCTTGGGTCCTGCCTCTGTGACCTGTCAGTAAGAGTAGAAGGTTATGGTGAGCCACCAATGGAAAAAAAACTGCCAAGAGCAATGACTCTGGATAAGATATCAGCGGATAATAAGCCAAGAGTCAAATTTCAGGCTGAGCACTCATGGAATGGCTCTCATGGCTACAGATGTTACCAGTATGGACTTCCAGAAAGTATTTGAGAGGATCCACATCAGAGATGCTCATAAATGAGAAAAGCAGAGTTGACGGTAGCCATCAGATTAGGGTTGGAAACAACCTCATAGAAGACTCAGAATATGCATAAAGGGCTGAGTTTTAGCAGGGTCTTTAGGGGCACAATGTCTGACTGGCTGAAAAGCAGATGTTCACCTTCTTGCCAGCACCAAAGTAGCAGTGCTGCCTCAATAATTTTACCGCGGTTGTATTGACAGGTTAAGATGGCTAGTGGACTCTGCATACTGTTGGTCCAATCAGAGGGCCAGCCACACTGAAGCTTCAGTGAACGACAGGAGAGATTGGCACTGTTAGGATAAATATTCAGATTTACAAATGGCACTAAGTTAAATGACATGATAAGTAGGGCAAATGGGAATAGAGTATTGCAAAGAGACGCTGTTAGATCAGTGTGAGTAGGCAAACCATGGTAAATGGAATTCATTATGAGAAAATGTGAAGTAACCTAAGAAAGATAATTTGGAGTATTTTGTAACAGGTGAGAAATGAGGACTATACTGCGGGTGAATCAAATGCTCTTCAGCATGTTTGCTTTGCATTAAGTGTTTAATTCATTGTTAAATGTAAATGTTATGGGTATATTGTTTAATGTGCAGCTGTGCCTGTTTGATTTGATACCTAAAAAAAACTTCAACAACACTGAATATAAAATGTTCATGAAGAAAATTAGTAAGCACTGTACTTTAAATCTTCTAAAACATTCAGCAGCAAGGTTTGTTTGTAATTATAATACAGATTGTAGCACCACATGCTGTGTATTATTACATAAGCTTAAATATCATGCAGAGCTTTCCAGTATGTCAGTCAACATTTATATCTATAACAATACAAGCTGCTTCAAGTTTGACACTAATCTAAAATGAAAGTTGGATGCATAGAAATAGAATTGAGTTGGAACAATGTGAACTAGACATTCCTCTATATTCTTGACTGAACAAAGGTCATGTTACCCCTTACTTTAAAGAGTTTGCAGTTCCTGAGTGAGAAGTAGTACCACTGTCATCAGTAAGCAGATTTTTTTACAATTGTGGTACACAAGATAATATGTTGCCTAGTTTATTTATTTTCTTGCTGTTACACAGCCTCCTTGCTCGGCCTGGTGTCAAAGGCACCATTCTTGTTTTGATATTTTATCCAGGTACCCAAGTGTGAGCTTTTGTATTGAATGGCATCACATTATTTTACTGTAAAGACTTAACTAAGTAGTTTCACAAGAGTTTCCTGAATATCAATTAGGAGCAGGGAGATTAGCTAATTTTATCTCCTACCAAAGGGCATTGAGGCCTTTTTTTTGGTGCTGCAAAGGTAAGTTGAATCAATGATAATGGGAACTGCAGATGCTGGAGATTCCAAGATGATGAAATGTGAGGCTGGATGAACACAGCAGGCCAAGCAGCATCTCAGGAGCACAAAAGCTGACGTTTCGGGCCTAGACCCTTCATCAGAGACGGGGATGGGGAGAGGGAACTGGAATAAATAGGGAGAGAGGGGGAGGCGGACCGAAGATGGAGAGAAAAGAAGATAGGTGGAGAGGGTGTAGGTGGGGAGGTGGGGAGGGGATAGGTCAGTCCAGGGAAGACGGACAGGTCAAGGAGGTGGGATGAGGTTAGTAGGTAGCTGGGGGTGCGGCTGGGGGTGGGAGGAAGGGATGGGTGAGAGGAAGAACCGGTTAGGGAGGCAGAGACAGGTTGGACTGGTTTTGGGATGCAGTGGGTGGGGGGGAAGAGCTGGGCTGGTTGTGTGGTGCAGTGGGGGGAGGGGATGAACTGGGCTGGTTTAGGGATGCAGTGGGGGAAGGGGAGATTTTGAAACTGGTGAAGTCCACACACTAAACCAGCCCAGTTCATCCCCTCCCCCCACTGCACCACACAACCAGCCCAGCTCTTCCCCCCCACCCACTGCATCCCAAAACCAGTCCAACCTGTCTCTGCCTCCCTAACCGGTTCTTCCTCTCACCCATCCCTTCCTCCCACCCCCAGCCGCACCCCCAGCTACCTACTAACCTCATCCCACCTCCTTGACCTGTCCGTCTTCCCTGGACTGACCTATCCCCTCCCCACCTCCCCACCTACACCCTCTCCACCTATCTTCTTTTCTCTCCATCTTCGGTCCGCCTCCCCCTCTCTCCCTATTTATTCCAGTTCCCTCTCCCCATCCCCCTCTCTGATGAAGGGTCTAGGCCCGAAACGTCAGCTTTTGTGCTCCTGAGATGCTGCTTGGCCTGCTGTGTTCATCCAGCCTCACATTTCATCATCTTAAGTTGAATCAATGCTTGTTTTAAATGGTCAAAGGGCTGTTACAGAAAAGTCAGGCCATTCAGTCAACCTTGATTTGCTAAATATGGAAATTTTCTCTTTCCCCCCTTTCTTTCTATGTTCACATGTTCTTTAAATGAATGCACAGTGATTGCTTCTACTTCTCTACTTGGAAATCTGTTCAACACTGCAATCCATGGAAAGGTAAATTGATCAGGACGTGTAACAAGCAAATTCTTTGATGTTGCTAGTTCATGAATTACTCCAATTTTTACATCTCAGGCCATAACTATGGAAATTTACTGAACAATAGTCCACAGTTCACAAGTACTTTAAACATATTAGAGCTTCAGAAATAGGAGCAACGTCGGCATGATCCCTCCAGCTCACTGTCACGAACCAAGGTTTTGGCTGATCTTCTCAGGGACTGCACTTCCATGCTGTCTCCCAAAATGCCTTGATTTCCTTGTGTCCAATAACCACTTGTTGGGATCCCAGCTGGTGTTATTACTCGACAAATCTGATCCCAGAATTAATTTATCTTGAGAGATCATATTTTGTTTTATTTTATTTAGGCATCAGTGAAAAAAAATGCTTCAGCATGCCTGATTTTAGTATAGATTTTTAACAATGAAACAATAGTTTGTCACCCAAAAGAAATGAGAACTGAAATAAAATAAGCCAAGCCATAAAAATGTAACACTGTGTGAAAGATTTCAAAACATAAAATCCCATCTATTCCCCAGCACTATCTATTTATAAGTTACCAAAATCTGGAGAGATTCCTTCCTGACAAAAACAGGAGGAGATTTAACTTAGATAACAAAGTGTGAAGCTGGATGAACACAGCAGGCCAAGCAGCATCTCAGGAGCACAAAAGCTGATGTTTCGGGCCCAGACCCTTCATCAGAGAGGGGCATGGGGAGTGGGTTCTGGAATAAATAGGGAGAGAGGGGAAGGCGGACCAAAGATGGAGAGAAAAGAAGATAGGTGGAGACGAGAGTATAGGTGGGGAGGTAGGCAGGGGATAGGTCAGTCCAGGGAAGACAGACAGGTCAAGGAGGTGGGATGAGGTTAGTAGGTAGGAAATGGAGGTGCAGCTTGAGGTGGGAGGAAGGGATGGGTGAGAGGAAGAACAGGTTAGGGAGGTGGAGACAGGCTGGGCTGGTTTTGGGATGCAGTGGGGGGAGGGGAAGAGCTGGGCTGGTACTTAATTGCTTTTCTCTTCAGATACTGTTCTGAGAGTGAGGTGATCTTTTCCTTAAATCTTTTCAAAACTGAGCAAGTCTAACATCTCAGTTTTGTGAAGCCAATGTAGATTTCTAACTACTGGAAGTTTTCACAAATTATGTACTATTCTGTCACTCCTCTGGTTGGTGCAAATGTCTTTCTCTGTGACTAACACTAGAGAGAGTTCGGAATCCTAGAGCTAACTCTGTTTGCAAGGAAACCCAAGCAAATTGACAGCATCTCAACAGTACAAATCACCAAAAGCAATTGAAATATCCAGAAGTGAATTGACTTAGGCTCACAACACAACTTAAAGGAGACAGCTCAGTGGCTGGCACTCCTGCCTTTCAGGACCAGGGACCCCTGTTTGATTCCAGCCTCAGGTGACTGTCAGTCTGCGTGGAGTCTGTATGTCCTCCCCAAGTCTGCATGGGTTTCCTCCCACAGTCTAAAGATGTGCAGGTTAAGTGGATTGCCTATAGTATGTGGAGGGTGTGGGCGGGCAAGTGCCTGGGTGGCACGCTCTTTGGAGAACCAGCATAGACCTGTTGGGCCAAATGGCCTGTTTCCACACTGTTGGGATTCTATAAATGGGCACTCTATAAATGACAGATGCAAATAGGGCCCTAGATATAGAGATGATTTGGGAGAGACAGGTTTGAATGGAAAATCTGACTCAGTATCTGTTTTGGGAGAATCCTTGACAACCATCAATGATATTCCATCAAGCAAAAAGCAGTTTCAGGTAATACAATTGAAGAAGTGAACAAGTTGGTTTCATTAAAAATTCAGATAATTAAAGTAAACTAAAGTCTAGACTAATTGACACAAAAGCTTTACATATTTCAGTACAGATCTACAGTCAGACTGTGAACCAAACTTTGCTCATGCAGATTGAAGGTATCATGCATACAACTTCTTTTATTCATTCACGGGATGAAGGTCTCGCTGACTGTGCTAACATCTATTGCACATCTGTAATTTAAGAGTCAATCACATTGCTGTTGGCCAGACCAGGCAAGTATGGCAGTTTCATTCCCTAAAGGGCATTAATGAATGAGATAGATTTTCCAACAATTGGCGCTGGATTCATGGTCATCATTAGACCCTTGATTCCAGATATTTGTTAAATTTAAATTCCACCATCTGTCATGGCAGGATTTGAACCAAGGTACCTAGAATGTTACCTGGATCTCTGTGTTCAAGGTCTAGCAATAGCGCAACCAGGCCATTGCCTCCCTTTGATGAAAGCACCACTGAGAACGTTCAGTTGTGTAGGATGCTTCAAAGAAAAGAAAATGCATGCCGTAGCCAGAATGTTGTCCTCTGTGGAAGAAATCCAAGGAATGAAAAGAGTAGTTCACTGAAAACTACATACTTCAGAATATCAAGGTGACTATCTACTGAAACTACCTTTTACCAGACAGAAAACTGTTCTTCCAAGGCTCCAGAGAACACATTTGACTAGAATGGAGAAAGCGCCAGATTAACATTATCAATCAGAAAATGACATTATGGAGGGAGTTAGTGTAGTGATAAATGTATTTGTATAAGAATGTCTCCCAAGTTGTATTTTATTCCTCTCATTGGATGATGCATATGGCTGAAAGCGTTAATACTGTTAAGTATTATAAGTACCACACTGGGATGATGTGTTGAAGATTTGTAAAGGGTAAATTGGGACATGTGCTTGAAGGTTTGAAGAAGTAACAGACGGTTAATGAGGGTAATGCAGTTGAAGTGGTGTGCATAAACTTTCCAAAGAGATTTGGTACAATATCACACAACAGGCTTGTGACAAAGATTATGTCTCATGGAAAGAAAGGGACAGAACCAACGTGCATGGCTAGAAAACAGACTAATAGTGTTTTCAGACTGAAAAATGGTTTGTGGCAGAGTTCCCCAGGGATCAGTGATGAGACCATTTTAGTCCTGTGACATATACAATTGATTTTAACTGTTATCCAGGAGACAATTTCAAAGTTTGCAGGGAATGCAAAATTTGGGAGTATTGTAAACCGAGGAGGATAATGAACTCCAAGAGGACATTGGTAACTTAGTTGGGTGGGTGGACTGGTGGCAGAAGAAGTTTACTGTGAGGTGACATATTTTGTATAAAAGCAAAGAGTACTATTTCATAGTCTGCAGGAGCAAAAAAGATCTGTGTGTATTTGTGTATAACTTATTCAAGTTGCAGTGCAGGTAGAGAAAGCCGATAATAAAGTATACAGTATTCTAGGTTTTATTTAGTACAGGAATTGAGTGCAAAATCAGGGAGGTTATTCCAAAGTCATAGACAAAACTAGTCTGACCTCAGCAGGAGCATTGTGTACAGTTCTGGGTGCCAGCCTCTTTGAAGGATGCGAATGTATTGGAGAGAATGGATAAGAGGTTCAGAAGAATGGTTCCAGGGATGAGGAACCTCGGCTAGGAGGATAGATAGGAGAGCTTGAGGCAACTTTATCCCTCTCTCTAAAGAAAACTATAAGGAGGTCTGAAGTTTTAAAAATGATCAGACTTCTGGACAGAGTGGGCAAGGAGAAATTGTTCTCACATGTGAGGATTGAGAACAAGACAGCACAGATTAAAAATCTTCTGTACAAGAAGCAAATGCAAGGTGAATGAAAGCTTTTCAAACAGCAAGTAGTTAGGTTATGGAAAGTATTGCCTCCACTACGCTCAACAATCTCTTGAATAACATGTATTTTATCCTTGAAACAGATAAATAGTTCCAGAGATGCAAGAAAATATAATGTTTACCCAAGACTCTAGCTAGATCACATGTTGGCTATACTCATCCACACTAGACCAGGCAGGCCCTGCAAAAATTTATACAGTACCAGGTATTGGTGGCAGAACATGAAACCATAAGACGTAGGAGTGGAAGTAAGGCCATTCGGCCCATCAAGTCCACTCCACCATTCAAATCACGGCTGATGGGCATTTCAACTCTACTTCCCTGCAATCTCCCCGTAGCCCTTGATTCCTTCTGAGATCAAGAATTTGTTGATCTCTGCCTTGAAGGCATCTAACGTCCCGGCCTCCGCTGCATTCCGTGGCAATGAATTCCACAAGCCCACCACTCTCTGGCTGAAGAAATGTCATCTCATTTCCGTTTTAAATTTACCCCCTCTAACTTTAAGGCTGTGCCCACGGATCCTAGTCTCCCTGCCTAATGGAAACAACTTCCTAGCGTCCACCCCTTCTAAGCCAAACATTATCTTGTAAGTTTCTATTATATCTCCCCTCAACCTTCTAAACTCTAATGAGTACAATCCAGGATCCTTAGCCATTCATTACACATTAAACCTACCATTCCAGGGATCATCTGTGTGAAACATGATGTTTAGCCTCGCCGTCCAATTATCTGGGTTCAAAGAATAGCAAATAATCAGGTCTGTGCAGCACGCATGTAGCCAGTGTTACTTTCCACCCTCTAAAACCAACAAAAATATAGTTGGATTAATTGTAGTGCGTGTGTGTCTACATTACCAGTACATCACTACCACACAATGGATGTTTGTAAGAAATGATAGCAGTGGACATAAAATTGGCTGAGGGATAGAAATCAGAGTAACGGTATTTTTTAGTACAAGATGACTTTCCTTCCTATTGTCAGGTACACAAATTAGAAAATCTGCACCATGCCTTGCCAAATAACTATAATCTTAGCAGTGAATGCAATTTTCTTTTGTGCATTAATTAACAAATTTCAAAATCCTTTGGAAGGTACCTCTAGTTCAAAGGAGATGAATTCACACCTCTTCTAGAATTGTTTTGAGTGGTTACAGAATTTGAAACGTCATTATAAATAACAGGCCCAATAGAAATTATGTTGAATTGGTCTGAATTTTGTTAGACGATTAATTTTATTATTGGCATCTAAAGTGACTATCAATTCCTTCATATACCAACTGTCTTGATTTGTGGCATTGTCATTGTTTAGCTGACTTTAAACTCTTTACAAATATCCTTCTCTTACTCTGTGAAATAAGTGGCAATGCACTACTAGTTCCATTAATGAAACTTTTTGATTCACTCATTGTTAAAGTTGTTTATGAGGTCCTATCTCAGCTAAATTACTTTCTATAAAGAGATATGAGATGTGATTCGTCATTCCCATCACATATTAAAAAAAATCTCATTTTCTGTCTTAAACAAAATTTTCAAATTACATTGGTTTCCTCTGCAATTGCCTAGAAGAATGCAGCACATTAAATTCTGCTGTAAAGCTGTGGCAGACCATAACTTGAGGACAAATTAGCAGCTGAATGAAAGCCGGAAATCTCCAAATAAGCCAAGATGTGCATTGAATGTGTCAATTTTGCTCATTAATAAATATTTGGATGGTAGATATTTGTATACCAAAAACATAAGAAGAAGAGGAGATGTGTTTTGAAATTCTATTTTTTAAAATCTAAGTCAATAAACACATTCTTCTGAAAATCTAACAAGGTTAGATTTTAAGCCTGACTATCCATCAGGGTTCCTTCAGATTGAATGATGACATATGTAGCCCTCTTGATAAAAAGATGAAAGCATTAGAGAATTAGTTTAACATCCATGGTGGGGAAAATGCCAGAGTTTATTGTAAAATATGTATTAACAGGACATTTGGAATACATTAAAGGAATTGGACAAAGCCAGCATGGGTTTATGGAAAGCAAATGAAGCTGAGCAAATCTCCTTGGAGTTTTAATTTAAAGAATGTAACTCAGATTAAAAAAAGGGAGAGCCAATGGATGTGGTATATTTTGATTTTTAAAATGATTTTGATCTGATCATTTATTAAGAGGCTAGTGGACAAAGTTAAAGCAAAATAGCTAGGAGCAATGTATTGGAATGGAACTATCATTAGTTGACAAGAAACAGAGTGGGAATAAATGGGTCTTTTTTATAAGAGGCAGGCAGCGACTAGTGGGATACCACGAGGATCGGGGCTTGGGCCCCAGCTAGTCACAAGATATAAATCTCCATGGTGGAGAAGCTAATGCAATATTTCCAAAATTGTTCATGACAGAAAACTTTCATCTTCTTTGAGCAAATTTGTGTACCTGACAATAGAGAGGAAAGTCATCTTATGCTAAAAAATACTGTTACTCTGATTTCTATCCCTCAGCCAATTGAGTGGTGAGGAGGATGCAAGAAGAATTCAAGGTGATATATACAAATTGAGTAAGTGGGCAAACACATGGTAGAAGCAGTGCAATATGACTTTCAGAAGAGGGGTCTAGACCCGAACCGTCAGCTTTCCTGCTCCCCTGGTACTGCTTGGCCTGCTGAGTTTATCCAGCTCGAAACCTTGTTATCTGTAATATAGTTTTGGCTTCTCTACCTAAAGAAAAGATATACTTGGCCTCGAGGGAGTTCAGTCGAAGATTACTAGGTTGATATTGGGATTACATCTTGTTCCTATGAGGAGAGACTGGTTCAACTATGCCTACAATTACTAAAGTTTAGAAGGATGAAGGAGCCCTGATTGTTAGAATTTTATACATTTCAAGGCTGGACAGAGTAGCTGCAGCAAGGATATTTTTGCTGGGAGTCTAGAAGCAGGAGTCACCATCTCAAGATATGGGATAGATCATTTAGAACTGATGAAAGGAAAAGTTACCTCATTCAAAGAGTAACAAAGTGTGAGGCTGGATGAACACAATAGGCCAAACAGCATCTCAGGAGCACAAAAGCCGATGTTTCAGGCCTAGACCCTTCATCAGATGAAGGGTCTAGGCCCGAAACATCAGTTTTTGTGCTCCCAAGATGCTGCTTGGCCTGCTGTGTTCATCCAGCCTCACACTTTGTTATCTTGGGTTCTCCAGCATCTGCAGTTCCCATTATCTCTCATTCAAAAAGTAGTGAACTTGTGGAATTCTCTACCAAAAAGGCTGTGGGGCTAAGAAACAGAATATATTCAATTAAAAAAAGTTGTTTTTCAGATTTTAAAGGAGTCAAGGGGTATGGAGAGAAAGTGTGAAGATGGTGTTGAGATATAGGATCAGCCATGATCATATTGAATGACAAACCAGGCTCAAAGGGCTGAATGGCCTACTCCTGCTCCTCAGTTCTATGTTTAAGCAACCAGCATCATTGAGAGTAAATATTAATTCTTGGTAATGTAGTAAATGTGTACTACTTTAAAGTGGAATGGTATGCAAGTTGTTGTTGTGCCATGGCTATCTGGACCAGAACCTTTAATCCCAGAAAAGGGTTTTATGTTGGGTTTAGCTCCAGCACATGGATTACACTGTTTCATGAAAATATCTCCCCATCACCTTTCAAAGGTAATTAGTTCAAATGGATTTGTGTTTTACAAAGAGCTAATTCACTCAGGCTTTCTTGAGTTAACAGAAGAGTAAGGTTATCAGGTACAAAGCCTGCAAAGAAATAATAATGAGACACACAAATTGACACACAGATTAGAAATAAGAATGGAAAAACAAAAAAACGGCCAACAAAAAAATGGATCATTCTCTAAGTTATTTATGAAGAGTCAATACTAGAATATTATAGCTATTACACTGCATGGCACCAAGAACATTGACATGGGTAAATGAATTGTTGATTTTCGAGATTCTTTTTGGATTTGCAGTTTTACTGAAATCTGTTTTTCCTGATTCCTTTTGACTAGCAGCTCTAGGTGGGAGATTCCTCTTTTATCTGCAGTGCAGGGGTATTTATTGGCTGTTCCTAAATTGTGACCTTCACAACACACTTGAGCAAACACTAGTACGTGAGGTCACTAACACACACAAACCATGGAAGTGAAAATGCAATCCTATTTTCAGGAGGTTTGCTATAGGGTGGGGTTGAGGGTTATTGGCCTTTTGTCATGTCTTCCTATTTAACCTTTCTATTTCTATTTTCTATTTAACCTTTTAAAGTTGTTCTGACTGTCTGCAGGTGTGATTATTCTATGGGTCCACATAGGAGTCTGAAAACTGTCCCGGAATTTATAGTTACATTCATCTTTTCACTGTAGCAGTCTTCTTTTAGGAAACACATGGCTATATTGAATGTTTAACTCCAACAAGTGCTTTGAAATTCTCTTCTATCAACATGACATCCTTAACACGCTTGTCATTTTCTTTACTTTTGCAGCTGCCTTTCCATTTTTCAATTTTTAGAAAGCAGCTCAGAAACCTCATTCATATAACATTAACATAGTTTCAACAAATGTACCTTGGTTGGTTAAATTACCTATGACCAGTCAGCAATGAACATTAGACATGCAATAAACTGGTGTTCACAATTAATTGGAGATTTACACGTAAATGCCAAGATATGAAATGAGAATCTCATAGCAGAGCCTAACTTTTAATGTTCAGAGAATTATCTGAGTTTTCAGCTTGAAGTGTTGAGTTTGCAATCTGAATTCCCGGCATAACCTCTATGCTGAGAGTGTTCGTATAATTAGATGGATTAAAATAAGAACCTTAAGTGCTAAATTAGATGAACTAAGATGAAAGGAGGATAATTATTTCTTATTGGAATGGGTGTAAAATTGGGAGTCCTGAATTAGAGATATAAGTTGAGAGAAGAGTTGGCTATTCAGAGAGATGTGATGAAATCTTAATAAAGATAAAGGATGTCAGGAAAGCATGTCACTAGAGCAAACCTTCTAATGGGAGTTATAGATGCTAGCTTTCTCTTTCTCAATATTATCAATTTGCTCCCCCATGCTAAGCTCAATTTCAACTTTGTCCTGGCATCCAAACTTGAAAATAGCATTGTAAATTCTGAAATGTGTTTATTATTTTTGGAAAAAAAAACTGCAACCCTCAGGATTTATTTTTACTGTTGTCAGAATTCGGGAATGAAAGACGGTCGGCATCAGCATATTTTGGATGTTTGTCTTACTTCCCAATTTGATGAGAGAGTCTGGTATGTCACGGTGTACACTTGTTGGACATGCTGAAAGGCAATGAGAAAATTTACAACATGTTTGTGCGTATTTGACACAAAAGAAAAGGCACTAAATACTTGTACAGTTAGTCTACAAAACTCCGATTCACAAAAATTGCTTAGTGTAGCTATTTTCACTCCCTCCTTTTATCCCACTGAAAGATTATGGCGAGGTATGCTGTCTTTGAAAGGTATGCAAAGGCTGTAGCACAGGGCAGTTTCAGCATTGTCTCAAGGAGTTTTATGGGAATGGAAATCAAGTGAGATGTCTAGTGGGTAATCAATTCAACATTTGTCATGTAACAATTTGAGCATACACTGTTTTCAGTTTATAAAGATGCTCATTTGCAAAATCAACTAGATCCATAATGCCCTGTCTTGTATATTGCATATTGAGAAGTACGATTCCAAATGCGGCACTCAATATTAATTGGGAGTGGAGTTCTCTCAGTCATGTTTTATACCCCTTCTCAGTCTCTTAAACCAGGGTATGTGAAGATAATTGAGGCAAAAAGGAAGGTTGGTTATATGCCTTCTGCATTTCACTATCATATTAGATGAATGTCATTTCTTCCATCTTAAATTATCATTTTGTGGTAATCACTACACAGGTGAAGTATCATTTCCTTGTCTCTCTCACCAAAACCCTTCAGTTTTAGCAATTTCAATTATGTCTTCTCTTTTCTTAAAAGAAAGAACCTCAGCTGGCTCAGACTTTGTTAGATAATGAAAGCTTGGGCTTTGAAAGCCTATGAGTGATTGTAAGATCACTTTTATTTTAAAATGAACACGATCTCATGTTACTACTGATTGTAATATGCAAGTGTTCACTTGTTGTTACAAATGAATACTTTATATTACACTGTATGTTCTGAATTGCATACAATCGACTTAGGAACATACACAGGAATGGAATCCTATTTGTAACCTGGGGACCTTCTGTAGACTCAAAGGTAAAAGAAAAGATCAAGTGAGACAGGGAAAGGCTGAATGAAATAGTGAAGCCAGTGAATAATTTATTACCATTGATAACATTGCAACAGAAAAGTCCATTTCCTCCACGATCATAATTAGACTCTTGAAGGTATCAAAATCTGGACACTTACTTTATAAATGGTGTAATATGCAAATATCATGAAGATTAAGGAGCCCAGGGTTTATAGAGTAGAACCATAGCTTTCAGGTATTAAATAGTATTTATCGTATGTAACTGAAAGTTCAGGTTAACTGGCAAGGATATGACACTAAAATGCTGCTGAATTGTTGTATTAGCCTGAAGCAGTCAGCTGTAGAAAGATTTTTTTAATTAAAATCCCACTGTTGCATTTCCATGTCTCTGCTTTCACCCAACTACCGCACATCATCGCAGTTTCTCACAACGAACAACTATCTCTCCTCTATCAAACCACTACCATCAATCTTCATGAGCAGTAACCTATCTCTTCACCACGTAAAGTCAAATCAACACAGTGGAGTCAAGTAGGAATTGAGAGAATAAATTAGATTTCTGCAGGTTAATACCACCAGGTTTCTTGCACAGTCACAATCCTGATGGAGTGAAGACCAGCATCAGCTATTTCAATGGCTGAATAATTTGATCAATTTCTAACAATTTCAAGCCCTTAATGAGATGAGATTTATATAAATTGCTGCAGAATTTCAGTGATCTGGAGAACAGCCTTTGCAATGTAAAAGCGCAGTGAGGAATATCCAAGCAGTTCTTCACTCATTTGCCTGAAGATACTGGAAACTGTGCCCTTAATGAGACACAAAGACAGAAAATGCTGGAAAAGCTCAGCAGGTCTGGCAGCATTTGTGGAGAGAAATCAAAGTTACTATTTTGGGTCCAGTGACTATTCCTCAATGAGAGTTCATTATCCTGGTGGAGGTGCTCTTGCTTAGAAAAAGTTTTTATAGAGCACTTTTCGTGAACTTAAGAAATCCTAAAGTTTAACTTTCTATCAGAAGAGAACATGAGAAACTCAAAGAAACCTTTTTACTTAGAAAATTGTGGGAATGTGCCAACACAAGGGGTGGTTCTTGCAAAGAAAAACCATTTGTGTTTAGATAGCATCACCTCTCTGATGAAGGGTCTATGCACAAAACATCAGCTTTTGTGCTCCTGAGATGCTGCTTGGCCTGCTGTGTTCATCCAGCTTCACACTGTTATCTTGAATTCTCCAGCATCTGCAGTTCCCACTATCTGTGTTTAGATTGTGTGTTTTGTGACGTGAAGGCAAGTGTAATCATTATTGTAGTAATTTTAAAAACTGCAACCTTTCATTAGATGTGCGTGTTATTGGCAGGTCCAACATTTGTCACTCACCCCCAGTTGTCCTTAAACTGAAAGGCTTACAAGGGCATTTCAGAGGGAGGTTAACAGGCAACTACATTTCTGGCCTACATGAGACTTTAGATATACAGGCCAGGTACGGATAGCAGATTTCCTTCCTTAAATGATATTAGTTTACCGAGGTATCCTCAATTAACTACTTCTTTGGTATTTTTGCCTATTCTCCTCATTATAACCCGGACTACGTAGTAGTTATTTTGACATGGAATTCCCAAGCTTAGCTTGAAAAACGTGACCAAGTCCTACACTGATTAAAGTTTTTAATATTCACCAAGGCAAAACTTTGAGAAAGGCTTAATGGGCTACAATCAAGCCATTATGCTTATGTTAAATTGTTTGAGCAAATAGCCTAAGCCCCTCAAGGAGAGAAGTTATTTGTCTTGAAGGAAATTCAAGTATAATCAATGTTGTTGTGCTGAATTACTGAGAATCTAATGTTAACTAATCCAATGTAGTAATTCTTTAACATATTATTGTATTTGTCTTGTAAAAATATTGTATTTAGTGAATGCGAAACAGCATCACGAAAACTTGAAAAGACAGACAGAGGGAGAGGAAAGCAGCAAATCTTGGTAATAATTCAAATACCTGTTACCACAGCTCTTAGACCTTCTCTTTTTAATGGTTTTATCAATAAATCCATTAAAAGCTGAAACACTTTCTATCTGGCATTCAATCATCCTTACCCTTGACTTCATCACAATTCTTCCTTTTATTGTTTCCTGCTTCCGACTTCCTGTATCTGAATTTGCTTAGAGACAATTAATTCCCTTATTTCTTCTAATTATCATAAAAAGATTTTCAATTTGAAAAAAAATTAACAATTTCTCTCTTTATAGATACTATCTAACATAGCAGTCTGCTTCCCAGCATTTTTTTTTTCCTTTTGGCTCAGATTTGTAGCTTCTGTTTTGTTTGTTAACAGCCCATTTAATCTTCCAAAATATATTCATTGTTTGGGACAAGGAATAATGCTATTAGATTTGTCATTGTTGCATTTTACATAAGAGCAGTCTATTCAGTCCCTCATCTGCATCCTAACCCTATTTAGGTGCTTTTGGTCCATATTCCTTGATGCCCATATTTTACACAAATTTAGCATTCTCAGTTTTGAAATAGTCAATTGGCCTAACAGTTACAATGTTTTAAAGGAAAGGAATTCTAGATTAGTGTTATAAACTGTCTGAAAAAGCTGTTTCCTGACTACGTTCACAAGACCCAGTAATTGGTTAGGTTAGATTTGTCCTGCCTTTAATGTACAGGGCATAACTGGGCAATTTTCCACACTACCAGCTAGTTACCAGTGCTGTAGCTGTACTGGAACAGTTTGGCCAGGACTGCAAGTAAGTTCTGGAGCACAAGCCATCAGTGCAGTTGTTGGAACGTTGTCAGGACCCATAGCCTTTGCAATATTCAGTGCCTCTAGCTGTCTCTTTATCACATGGAGCAAACTGAATTGAACAGGTATGTGGGGCACTGGGGACCACTGAAGGAGGATGAAGTCGATCATCCACTCAGCATTTCCAGCTGAAGATTGTTGTCAAACAACCTGTCCAATAGTGGTGCTGCTGAGGCACTCTAGGTGGTGGATGTTGAAGTCCCTCATTAGAGTATAATCAGTGTTTTCTCCAAGCATTGCTCAACGTAGAGCACAGATTCATCAGTTGAGAGCAATACTACTTAGTAATCAGCAGGAGTTTTCCTGCCTATATTTGACCTGATACAATGAGACTTCAGGGGGTCCAAAGGCAATATTGATGAATCCCAGACAAGTTCCTTTACAACCATATACCACTGTGCCACTACCACTGGGGCGGGGAGTGAGTCCTGCCATTGGGATAGTTATATCCAGGGAAGATGGTGTTGTCTGGAACCTTGCCTGTATGATAGGAATCTTTGAGAACACTAAAGTCAGGCTGTTATTTGAGTCATCTGAGAGACAGTTCTTCTCATGTTGGCACTGGTCTTCAGGTGTTAATAAAGAAAACTTTGCAAGGTGAACAGGGCTTACTTTGCAGTTGTTATTTGGTCCCTAGATTGATCATTATAAGCTTGTTCATCCAATCTCATTTTATTCTTAAGATTTTTCAGCTGCTTGATACATCTGAGTGGCTTGCTAGGCTGTCAGGAGTCAATCACGTTTCTGTGGGTCTGCAGTCAGATGTAGGCTAGACCAAAAAAGGGCTATGATATGCTCCCTCTAAAAGTCATTAGTGATCCAGATAGTTTTTCTTTACAAATATCTACTATGGTTTCGTGGTCATCACTAGACTTTGAATTCCTGATATTTTTGAAGTAAAATTCCACCATTTGCCATGGTGGGATTCAAACCCATGCCTTTGGGTCTTTATGCTGGAGTACCAGTTTGCTAGAGCAATGTCAATACCACCATTACACTTTCACCTCCCCTTGGGATATATTTCAATTTATCAAAAAAAAGTGTTTCTGCTACATAAGCACACATACTTTTCACACTCATTTATCAGATGTTGATCCACAACACCTGAATTTTAAAATATTACCACAGATGAACACATGAATTCAAAACCATTTAGCCCCTCAAGCCTGGTCAGACGTTTAATAAGATCTAGGTAATCTGATTGTAACCTCAGATCTGCATTCCTGTCTTCTCTAATAATGATTTTCCCTGTTGATTAACAAATATCCATTTACTTCTGCATTACAAGTGTTCAAGGGTTCTGCTACCACCACATATTCAGGAAGACAATTCCAGAGAACAGAGGGGGGAAAAAAAGTTGCCTTGTCCAATTTAAATGGATGGTCATTGATTCCACCCCCTCCCCTCCCCAATAGTGAGGCCCGTAATCTCTCCAGGTTCTCCAAGCAGAGGAATTTTCCTTTCCACATCTGCCCTATCAAGACCCCTCAGGATCATACTTGTTGCAATGGAGTCCTCTCTTACTCTACTAAACAGCAGCAGATGCAAAGTTAGCTCAAAACGTTTCCTCAGAAGACAATTCCAGGTATTAGTCTAATAAACCTCTGACTTGTTCCTCCTGCACCTCCATCTTTTCTTAAAGATACTGTTCACAGTATTCCTGTTGTCTCAGAATTGCCCTATGACTGAGGCATAAGCTGCATACTTTTGTATTCAATTCTACCTGTGACAAATGGCTACATCCCATTCGCTTCCCTAATCACATGTTGTATCTGCATTTCATACTTAAATTCCTCTGTACTCTTGCCTCTCTACATCTGAAATATCCTCCAATAATACAACCCATCATTGATTTTTTTTAAAAAGTTTTATTCTTTCCTCTTGGCTATCTAGCCCTTTCATCTTTCCACCCATTACTGTCTTTAAAGCCTTCCTAAAAATCCATTACTCTAACTGAATTTTTAGCCACCTCTTCTAATATCATAAGACAGCATGGAGCTGGAGGAACACAGCAGGCTAGGCAGCATCAGAGGAGCAGGAAAGCTAACGTTTTGGGTCAGGACCCTTCTTCAGAAGCAGGGAAGGGGAAGCAAGCTGGGAAATATAGAGGAGGGGTGTTGGGCCAGGTGAGGTAGGTGGGATGATGGTGATAGTAGTTAATGGTTTAATGGCACAGAGATCATGTTACTAATCCTGAGCCAGAAAGTCCAGGCTCCAGTCCCACTCCACACCATGATGACCAGAGTAAACGTCTCCCAGCACAGATAAATGGGTTGATAATCAACCTCAATCTTCCTGATGTGCTAATACTAAAAGTGAGAAAACTTCTTGGTCAACCAGAATCATGTAGTAGCTCCAGGCCAACAGACTCCCCTTGTTTAAAGACTCTACCCACAGGTCCTTGCTCTGAGCAAATATCATCCTTGTTCTCAAGGAACCAGCACACAGATACCATTATCGTAAAAGAAAGTGGGAGGTTGTTGGAAAATCTCAGCTGGTCTGGCAGCATTAGTGGAGAGAAAGCAGAGTTAGTGTTTTCGGTCCAGCAACCCTTCTTCAGAACACTAAAGGAGGAAGATTTGTCAGTTACAGGCAACAGAAATTGGGTGATTCCCTCAAGTATAAGAGGGTAATATACTTAAAGGAGGAAATCAGGAGGGCAAAAAGGGAATAGGAGATAGCTTTGGCAAATAATGTCAAGGAGAAACCAAAGAGATTCCATAAATATATTTAAGGACAAAGGGCTAACTAGGGAACGCATGGGGTTGAGGCTTTCCCATTAGGACAAATACAGCCAAAACAATCGCACAAATCCTAACACAGCAGGTATTTACGAGATGGAGCTTTACCCGGCACTATCAAGTCAGATCAGGGAAGTCATTCATTGGCTGAGTCATACAGAATGTCCTTGGTATCAAACAGAAATTCCACGTTGCATACCACCCCCAATCTAGTGGCATCGTGGAAAGGATGATTCGCACTCTGGAAGGGATGCTTCGGAAGAGAGTGTTGCCGAACGAAACAAATCTGGGACACAGTACTTCCATTTGTTCGTATGATACGCAACGCCATCTCTCGAGCCACAGGGTATACCCCACATACCCTAATGACGGGCCGACCCGTGAAAGGGAGTCGCCTACCTGTTTGGGCTTGACCTCACAGAACCTGCCCACGAAAGAGCGGGGTAGCAGCTCACCGAAAATAACAAAGCCACGCAGTTAACAGCAGCTGTCAGGTTAGGAGCCAAAAGGAAACTAAGTCAAGCTTACTTTGGCAGTAAAGTTAACCCTGTCAATTTTTCCTTTAGGATAGCAGGTGATGCTACAGCTAACCTGGTTCCTTTCCTTCCCCTAAATACTTTGGTCCCCACAATTGTATTCGATATTGGCGAGTCCCTCGATATACAGGCAGCCACAGGAGGAGACTGACTGTACCACGGATGCCAATTAAAGGTCTGTGGCAGTCAACACAGCCACTCTCACCACCTTAAAAAATATACATGGCGGATAACACTGCCCTAGGGCAAGTGACAAGACGAAAGGACAGCCCCCGTAACATCCTCTCAGCTGGACTACACCCCTGTTTCTACCCTTCCCATCACTGCCACCGACTGAAGCCCCAATGAATAACGGAGCCCCTGACAACCTCACTGACTTACCGTAGGGAGAGAGATAATGGGAACTGCAGATGCTGGAGATTCCAAGATAATAAAATGTGAGGCTGGATGAACACAGCAGGCCAAGCAGCATCTCAGGAGCACAAAAGCTGACGTTTCGGGCCTAGACCCTTCTTCAGAGAGGGGGATGGGGGGAGGGAACTGGAATAAATAGGGAGAGAGGGGGAGGCGGACCGAAGATGGAGAGCAAAGAAGATAGGTGGAGAGGGTGTAGGTGGGGAGGTAGGGAGGGGATAGGTCAGTCCAGGGAAGACGGACAGGTCAAGGAGGTGGGATGAGGTTAGTAAGTAGCTGGGGGTGCGGCTGGGGGTGGGAGGAAGGGATGGGTGAGAGGAAGAACCGGTTAGGGAGGCAGAGACAGGTTGGACTGGTTTTGGGATGCAGTGGGTGGGGGGGAAGAGCTGGGCTGGTTGTGTGGTGCAGTGGGGGGAGGGGATGAACTGGGCTGGTTTAGGGATGCAGTGGGGGAAGGGGAGATTTTGAAACTGGTGAAGTCCACATTGATACCATATGGCTGCAGGGTTCCCAGGCGGAATATGAGTTGCTGTTCCTGCAACCTTCGGGTGGCATCATTGTGGCAGTGCAGGAGGCCCATGATGGACATGTCATCAAGAGAATGGGAGGGGGAGTGGAAATGGTTTGCGACTGGGAGGTGCAGTTGTTTGTTGCGAACTGAGCGGAGGTGTTCTGCAAAGCGGTCCCCAAGCCTCCGCTTGGTTTCCCCAATGTAGAGAAAGCCGCACCGGGTACAGTGGATGCAGTATACCACATTGGCAGATGTGCAGGTGAACCTCTGCTTAATGTGGAATGTCATCTTGGGGCCTGGGATGGGGGTGAGGGAGGAGGTGTGGGGACAAGTGTAGCATTTCCTGCGGTTGCAGGGGAAGGTGCCGGGTGTGGTGGGGTTGGAGGGCAGTGTGGAGCGAACAAGGGAGTCACGGAGAGAGTGGTCTCTCCGGAAAGCAGACAGGGGTGGGGATGGAAAAATGTCTTGGG
This sequence comes from Stegostoma tigrinum, assembly GCF_030684315.1. Classification (NCBI taxonomy): domain Eukaryota; kingdom Metazoa; phylum Chordata; class Chondrichthyes; order Orectolobiformes; family Stegostomatidae; genus Stegostoma; species Stegostoma tigrinum. The sequence goes on from NC_081365.1 coordinate 65,734,280, forward strand.
TGGTGGGGTCGGATTGTAAATGGCGGAAGTGTCGGAGGATAATGCGTTGTATCCGGAGGTTGGTAGGGTGGTGTGTGAGAACGAGGGGGATCCTCTTGGGGCGGTTGTGGCGGGGGCGGGGTGTGAGGGATGTGTCGCGGGAAATGCGGGAGACGCGGTCAAGGGCGTTCTCAATCACCGTGGGGGGGAAGTTGCGGTCCTTAAAGAACTTGGACATCTGGGATGTGCGGGAGTGGAATGTCTTATCGTGGGAGCAGATGCGGCGGAGGCGGAGGAATTGGGAATAGGGGATGGAGTTTTTGCAGGAGGGTGGGTGGGAGGAGGTGTATTCTAGGTAGCTGTGGGAGTCGGTGGGCTTGAAATGGACATCAGTTACAAGCTGGTTGCCTGAGATGGAGACTGAGAGGTCCAGGAAGGTGAGGGATGTGCTGGAGATGGCCCAGGTGAACTGAAGGTTGGGGTGGAAGGTGTTGGTGGAACTGTATCGGCGTCGCCTCTTGCTCCCCAGAGGAGCTCGAACAGTTCATCCACTTCACCAACACCTTCCACCCCAACCTTCAGTTCACCTGGGCCATCTCCAGCACATCCCTCACCTTCCTGGACCTCTCAGTCTCCATCTCAGGCAACCAGCTTGTAACTGATGTCCATTTCAAGCCCACCGACTCCCACAGCTACCTAGAATACACCTCCTCCCACCCACCCTCCTGCAAAAACTCCATCCCCTATTCCCAATTCCTCCGCCTCCGCCGCATCTGCTCCCACGATAAGACATTCCACTCCCGCACATCCCAGATGTCCAAGTTCTTTAAGGACCGCAACTTCCCCCCCACGGTGATTGAGAACGCCCTTGACCGCGTCTCCCGCATTTCCCGCGACACATCCCTCACACCCCGCCCCCGCCACAACCGCCCCAAGAGGATCCCCCTCGTTCTCACACACCACCCTACCAACCTCCGGATACAACGCATTATCCTCCGACACTTCCGCCATTTACAATCCGACCCCACCACCCAAGACATTTTTCCATCCCCACCCCTGTCTGCTTTCCGGAGAGACCACTCTCTCCGTGACTCCCTTGTTCGCTCCACACTGCCCTCCAACCCCACCACACCCGGCACCTTCCCCTGCAACCGCAGGAAATGCTACACTTGTCCCCACACCTCCTCCCTCACCCCCATCCCAGGCCCCAAGATGACATTCCACATTAAGCAGAGGTTCACCTGCACATCTGCCAATGTGGTATACTGCATCCACTGTACCCGGTGCGGCTTTCTCTACATTGGGGAAACCAAGCGGAGGCTTGGGGACCGCTTTGCAGAACACCTCCGCTCAGTTCGCAACAAACAACTGCACCTCCCAGTCGCAAACCATTTCCACTCCCCCTCCCATTCTCTTGATGACATGTCCATCATGGGCCTCCTGCACTGCCACAATGATGCCACCCGAAGGTTGCAGGAACAGCAACTCATATTCCGCCTGGGAACCCTGCAGCCATATGGTATCAATGTGGACTTCACCAGTTTCAAAATCTCCCCTACCCCACTGCATCCCTAAACCAGCCCAGTTCATCCCCTCCCCCCACTGCACCACACAACCAGCCCAGCTCTTCCCCCCCCACCCACTGCATCCCAAAACCAGTCCAACCTGTCTCTGCCTCCCTAACCGGTTCTTCCTCTCACCCATCCCTTCCTCCCACCCCCAGCCGCACCCCCAGCTACCTACTAACCTCATCCCACCTCCTTGACCTGTCCGTCTTCCCTGGACTGACCTATCCCCTCCCTACCTCCCCACCTACACCCTCTCCACCTATCTTCTTTGCTCTCCATCTTCGGTCCGCCTCCCCCTCTCTCCCTATTTATTCCAGTTCCCTCCCCCCATCCCCCTCTCTGAAGAAGGGTCTAGGCCCGAAACGTCAGCTTTTGTGCTCCTGAGATGCTGCTTGGCCTGCTGTGTTCATCGAGCCTCACATTTTATTATCTTGACTTACCGTAGGACTTGATTTCCCAACCAATTGGAACAACTTGGCAGACAGCCCAGAAACGACAGGAATTTCCCAATAATTCTCCGAAAGACAAAGAAATCGTAGGAGCCCAAGCTCTCACCACTCAGACCCAAACAGCGTATCCACAACATGGATACAAGACAATGCTGAGAGACTAGCGCGGACAGAGGAAAAACAGCCTGACTCAGGCCGTCAGGTAGAACCCTTCAGCGTGGGGTTGGATGAACACAGCAGGCAAAGCAGCATCATAAGAGCACAAAAGCTTTTGCGCTCCTAAGATGCTGCTTGGCCTGCTGTGTTCATCCAGCCCCACACTTTGCTATCTTGGATTCTCCAGCATCTGCAGTTCCCATTATCCCTGATACCGTTCAGTGTTAACGGCATCACCACCAGGGGGTATGACAGCACACGAACATGGGAACCTGGAAACAACATTAGCAGGCTCACAGAGACAGAGTATTCAGAACAAACCGATGAGTCTCCGCTAGGTGCCTTCTCAATGAAGGTCATTGACCCAGAAGATGAAACGGTTCCTGACGACCACCACAGGTGAAGTATGACTATTTCCGATGGTCGCCACTTGTACGCAATTCACACTTCTCTACAGGCCCTGTGGGACCAACTCATATTCTTGTAAATTCTATCAGAGATAATGGGAACTGCAGATGCTGGAGAATTCCAAGATAATAAAATGTGAGGCTGGATGAACACAGCAGGCCAAGCAGGTCTAGGCCCGAAACGTCAGCTTTTGTGCTCCTGAGATGCTGCTTGGCCTGCTGTGTTCATCCAGCCTCACATTTTATTTTCTTGTAAATTCTAATGGGATTAACTACAATTGCTTGTTTACGCCCGAATCTAATATAGGTGTTCATTCAAAAAAATTGGGGAGGGTTAGAGTGGTGTGCATTACACGTTATAAACAAGGGTTAAAGTGTATGTGTTACCATATGTTATGAATTATTCAGATATTTAACGAGGATAATTACAGGAATGACTTTCACCTTCCCCCAAGGACAACGATAGCCACACGAAACATATTCAAGTATCTACTTCATCGGGGTCATCATCACCAGAAGCAATACACAAGGCTCACTGCCAAATTCACCTAATGGAAAAGAGAACTGTCTCAAAGACTGAGCGTGGAGACCTCACTCAATTCACGGCCTCTACGAGCTATTAAAAGGCGCACTATTGCAACACTATTTTTATGTGTTCTTACATTGAAATTACCTAAATCTACAGGTATTACTACGCAGTTGATCAAATCTGTAAATTAAGTACACCAAATTTATAATTCAATTAGCCAGGCATTTCAATTGCTTCAAATCGCTACGCATTACATATCTACCAATCGTCTTAAAGCATCCTATTCTATGGTTTTGTGAGATATTGTGTTATGGGCTTCTTTACCCTTATGTCATAAAAGTCCTTTTTACTGGCCCATTCACAAGCGCTCCATACTTACTATCACGTTCCATTCATCCATTCATAGAGCAGTGGTCTTGACATTTCACTGCTGTCAAATGGCGCTTCGGTAAAATTGAGTGAATGAATGAATGAATGAGAGATAATAGTGAAATCCCAAGTCTCAGCTGTGGCGCTCAGTTTACTACTCTGTCTCTCTCTACGATTTTAAGTACATATATAATCCCCAACTTAGTTAAATCATGTAAGTCTAATGTTTTTTTTCTTTCACCAGTACTCTCCAATATAAAGGGCTAAAATTTCTCAATCCTATGGATTATTTGTTCATGGGTATGAACTTTGTTTGATCGCCTATGATGTATATGACCCTTATTTTGTAATGTTTATTTGATTATCACTAGGAATTCCTGATGTCTTATTTATTCCTAGTTTAGTTGCTTGATTGGCTATGTTTGAATTTTGATATTCTATTAATGTAAAGTCTAACGTTGTTTGATGTCAGTTAGGTGCAATTCCCTAAGATGCTATCTGAAAGGGTTTAGTTGTGTTTGAGTCTATGTGGTCCTTTCTTGAGCTTGAATGACCATATAGTCCAGGAAATTGGTCTGTGATCCATCACACTTCAAGTTCAGGATCAAGAGGAGGAAGTGGACCAGATGGGCCACTCAGGATGGCAGAATTGGATTATACACCAGGCATTCTGGGAAATCAAACCAAGTATTGGCCAAAGTATCTGTGCAAAGATATTGAAATAAACAAGCTGCAGGCCCAGCCAGGCAGGCTGTAGCTGCATACAACGCAATACACACTTGGCTAAACCTATTTACCAGGACAATAGGAAACATGGAGCTGTTTCCAGAACAAACCAACACGTCACACTCTTATGGGAAGCTTCCCAGACTTACATGCCCCTGACACTTTCAGAAGTGGAGGATCCAAGAGTACCCTACCATTTGTATGGCACCGTCTGATTGGGTCTGATCAATGAGGGTAATCAATTCCTTATCAACCCATTGGCGGGATCCTCCCAAAGGGGGGTGGTGGCGGCGGCGGCGGCGGCGGCGGAGGAGGAGGAGGAGGAGGAGGAGGAGGAGGAGGAGGATCAGACGACCGTCACCATGTGGGTCAAGATCTTGTCTGGTGATGTTTGATCATCCTGGGTTAGTTTAAAGTACAAGATTTACTGTGTTAATTGTCAGATCTATCATATTAATTGTGAGTTTGTAGCATAATTGTTATTACAGTAGTAGTGTTATAACTGATAAAGATCATTTCATATTACTATTAACTCACAGTCCTTTGTAGGCTAAACACAACATAGCAAGTGCAACAGTATAGACCTTAGTAAGGTTTTCAACAAGTTTTCACATGGTAGACCTTTCAGCAAGGTTAGATCGCACAGAAAGCATCCATGACCTCATCACATCAGGTGATGTCCCACCCACAGCCTCCAACCTCATAGCTCCCCAACCCCACACTGCCCGCTTCTATCTCCTTCCCAAAATCCACAAACCCGCCTGCCCTGGTCGACCTATTGTCTCTGCCTGCTCCCGCCCCACCGAACTCGTCTCCACCTATCTGGACTCCATTTTCTCCCCCTTGATCCAGGAACTCCCTACCTATGTCCGTGACACCACCCATGCCCTCCACCTCCTCCAGAGCTTCCAATTCCCCAGTCCACAATACCTCATTTTCAACATGGATGTCCAGTCCCTATACACCTGCATTTCCCCATGCAGATGGCCTACAGGCCCTCCGCTTCTTCCTGTCCTGCAGACCCAACCAGTTCCCCTCCACCGACACCCTCATTCACTCAGCTGAACTTGTCCTCACCCTCAACAGCTTCTCTTTTGATTCCTCCCACTTCCTACAGACAAACGGGGTGGCCATGGGTACCCGCAGGGGCCCCAGCTATGCTTGCCTCTTTATAGGTTACGTGGAACAGTCCCTCTTCTGCACCTACTCAGGCCCCAAACCCCACCTCTTCCTCTGTTACATTGATGACTGTATCGGCACCACCCCATGGTCCCAAGTGGAGTTCGAACAGTTCAACCACTTCACCAATACATTCCACCCCAACCTTCAGTTCACCTGGACCATCTGCAACACATCCTTCACCTTCCTGGACCTCTCTGCCTCCATCTCAGGCAACCACTTACAAACCAATGTCCATTTCAAGCCCACCGACTCCCACAGCTACCAGGAATACACCACCTCCCACCCACCTTCCTGCAAAAATTCCATCCCCTATTCCCAATTCCTTCACCTCTGCCGCTTCTGCTCGCAGAATGAGGCATTCCACTCCCACACATTCCAGATGTCCTCGTTCTTCTAGGACCACAGCTACCACCCGCACCACCCCCCCCCCCCCGCCCCCCCCCCCCCCCCCGCCCTCGCACTGGTCAAGAATGCCCTCAACTGTGTCTCCCGCATTTCCCGCACCTCATCCCTTACACCCCGCCCCCACAATAACTGCCAAAAGAGAAACACCCTCGTCCTCTCATACCACCCTACCAACGTCCAGATACAATACATCATCCTCCGACACTTCCGCCATCTACAATCCAACCCCACCACTGAAGACATTTTTCCAACCCCACCCTTGTTTGCCTTCTGGAGAGACCACTCTCTCCGTGACTCCCTTGTCTGCTCTACACTCCCCTCCAACACCACCACACCCGGCACCTTCCCCTGCAACCGCAGGAAGTGCTACACTTGCCCCCACACCTCCTCCCTCACCCCCCATCCCAGGCCCCAAGATGACATTCCACATTAAGCAGAGGTTCACCTGCACATCTGCCAATGTGGTATACTGCATCCACTGTACCCGGTGTGGCTTCCTCTACATTGGGGAAACCTATGCTCGGTTCGCAGTAAACAACTGCACTTCCCAGTCGCGAACCATTTCAACTCCCCCTCCAATTCTTTAGACAACATGTCCATCCTGGGCCTCCTGCAGTGCCATAATGATGCCACCCATAGGTTGCAGGAACAGCAACTCATATTCTGCTTGGGAAACCTGCAGCCTAATGGCACCAATGTGGACTTCACAAGCTTCAAAATCTCCCCTTCCCTCACTGCATCCCAAAACCAGCCCAACTCGTCTCCACCTCCCTAACCTGTTCTTCCTCTCACCCATCCCCTCCTCCCACCTAAAGCCGCACCCCCATTTCCTACCCACTAACCTCATCCCGCCCCCTTGACCTGTCCGTCCTCCCCGGACTGACCTATCCCGTCCCTACCTCCCCACTCATACTCTCCTCTCCACCTATCTTCTCCTCTATCCATCTTCAGCCTGCCTCCCCCTCTCTCCCTACTTATTTCGGAATCCTGTCCCCATCCCCCTTTTCTGATGAAGGGTCTAGGCCGAGAAACATCAGCTTTTGTGCTCCTAAGATGCTGCTTGGCCTGCTGTGTTCATCCAGCCCCACACTGTGTTATCTCATACAGGGAGTACTGGCCATTTTGATACAGAATTGGCTTGTAGGTCAAAGACAGAGGGTGATAGTGGAAGGTTGCTTTCCTGACTGGAGGCCTCTTTGTGTGGTACGAGGATCGGTGCTGGATCCAGTGCTCTTCTTTATTTATGTAAATGATTTGGATGTGTACATAGGAGGTATGGTTAGTAAGTTTGCAGATGACACCAAAATTGGAGGCATAGTAGACAGCGAAGAAGGTTACCTCAGAGTACAATGGGATCTTGTTCAGATGGACCCAATGGACTGAGGAGTGGCCGATGGTGTTTAATTTAGATAAATGTCAGGTGCTGATTTTGGAAAAGCAAACCAGGGCAGGACTTATACACTTAATGGTAAGGTAAGACCTTGGAGTACAGGTTCATAGTTCTTTGAAAGTGGAGTTGCAGGTAGATAGGATAGTGAAGAAGGTGTTTGGTATGCTCGCCTTTATTGGCCAATGCAGTGAGTATAGGAGTTGGGAGGTCATATTGTGGCTGTACAGGACATTGGTTAGGCCACTTTTGGAGTACTACATGCAATTCTGGTCTCCCTGCTATATGAAGGATGTTGTGAAACTTTGAAAGAGTTCAGAAAAGATTGACAAGGATGTTGCCAGGTTTGGAGGGTCTGAGCTATAGGGAGATGCTGAATAGACTGGAGCTATTTTCCCTGTAGCTTTGAAGGCTTATGGGGTTGATAAGATCATGAGGGGCATGGATAGGATGAATTGCCAAGGTCTTTTCCGAGGAGCCCAAAACTAGAGGGCATGGGCTTTTGGTGAGAGGAGAAAGATTTAAAAGGGATCTAAGGGTAACTTTTTCATGTAGAGGGCAGTGCATGTACAGAATGAAATGCCAGAGAAAGTGGAGGAGGCTGGTATGATTGCAAAATTTAAAAGACATCTGGATTGGCATCTGTTTAGGAAGGGTTTAGAGGGATAAAAGCCAAATGCTGGCAAATGGGACTAGCTTTATTTAGGATATCTGGTGGGCATGGATGAGTTGGACTGAAGGGGCTGTTTCCACACTGTATATCTATATGACTCTCTGACTTTCAGAATATACTCTGAAGAAGGGTCATTGGACCTGAAACATTAACTTTGCTTTCTCGTCACTGATGCTTTCAGACCTGTTGATTTTTTTCCGGCAATTTCTGATTTTGTTTCACATTTCTTGCATCCATGATTCTTTTTGTTTTATTTAACAATTAGTATAAAATGTTTGGAATATGTGCTTCCATGTTACAATCACTGATCAGCAGCAAACTCTTCAATTTGAATCTTTAATCAACTGTGTTGAGAAATGGTTTAGGCCTCAAATCTCTGCCAAGTCCAGGAGAATTCCAGCTTTACACAGTCAGATATTTTTGTCAGGTTTTCACTTGGCACAGTCATAGTGTGATGCTGAATCTAACACCCTTATTTTCTCAAGATAGCTACAAACTAATGTAAATACTTCACCATGCATTGCCAAGCAGCTTAATGTTCCACGTAGTTGAGTTTTCTGTGGTATTATCAAGTGTAGCTTCTTTTATCGTTTTTTTTTAACCTTTGCAAATTGACTGAGAATATTTTATTCCAAATCTCCCAAATGTCAAGTGACTTGTTCATTTCCAATGGACTTGAAAATGGCTCAAAGATGTTTAAAACAGAACTATTTTTATTGCTCTGGCTAATTGATTTGTGTTAATATTTTTGTTTTGCTGCATCAACATAGTTGTTAATATGGTTAAAAGTTAATATACTGTAAACAGGAATTGTTTTTGCTAGTACAGATTTTTGAGTGTGGGGCCAAATTTTGTAATTGTTTGCTAGGGCCAGTGTTGACTTTTGGGTGTTCAGCTAGTGGAAGGCAATGGGTGGCTATTTGTTCTGACACTGGAGAGGCCCATTATGAGGGTCCAACCCAATTTCACTTTGTCAGGCAATCTCTGGTGGCGTGAGATGCAACTGGCTAGTTTTAGGAGCCAAGATTGATCTTGGCACCCCTTGCCAGGTAGTTATGGGTGAGAGTTTAGGAGTTTGAGAGTCTCGAGCAGTAAAGAGCCCAGGCTTCTCCTTTGCCAGGATCCACAGAAACAAATTGACACTTACTTTGGTCAGAATTCCACAGACTGTATCATTGTGGCGACCTCACTTGGTCCAGCTGACACACCATTCCAGATTCACGGCAACGTTGGTTAACTCTCAACTGCCCTCTGAAATGGCTACATTGTATTCCAGGGCAATTAGAGATGAACAGCAGACGCTAGACTTGCCAGCGTTGCCTACATACCATGAAATGAAAACATTTTTAAAAGCCAGGATGTTTACACCCTAGGATTTTGTGTTCCATTTTAAAGGCCCTAACTTTTGTCACAGTTAGACACAAGTACCAAATAGTTGGCACCCTTTTTCAAATGGAGATAGGCCACGTTGCTGTTGTTATGGGGTGGTAAGGCTATGGACCTTAATTATGAGGCTGCTGCCTCTCCATTAAAGGGAAGGTGAAGGCAGTGAAAAATCAATCTCAGCAATAATTGCTGCTGGACTAGGTCTGCGAGAGGACAATATACTGCGGTAGCAGTAAATAACTCAATCATGACATCTACTAACATCCCAAGCATGGGTCGTGTAACGCACGTCACGAGACGAAATTGCCCAATGGCTATTGCCATGGTTACCGGTCAGGAGAGTAACTACTTTATACATTGCAGGCTTGTTTAATACTTGAGAACAACCCTACTGTCATCCACCGATTTTGGTTTCAATGTGCGATGAATTAAAAGTTTAATAATTATGATGCAAAAGATTGTATACAATAAATAGTCTTTGAGCAGTGTGAAATAGTGCATTTTGAAAGGAAACTTGGCAAGAAATGATGTGAACTATGCAGCACTATTTTACAAGGCATGCAGACATGTGAAGATTCTCAACCACATGTCATTGAAGATGGCAGCTTCAGTTGATAAGTATTGTTTTGCAAAAAGAAGTTTTATCGAATACTTGCAATGACCAGTAGAGTGGATAGACAGGAATAGTTTCTGCAGGCAATCAGATCAATTTTAAATGACAATACGTCTAGGGGAGTTAAGATTTTTTTAAATGTCTAATGGATTATACTGGCAAGAAAGTTGATCAAATCAGACTTAATCATAACTTTTAAAAGCAGATTGGGTGGTCGAGAGGGAATATTTGCAGGCCATCAAGGGCAGCACGAAGGAACTAATTGAATAGCTCTTTTACAGTGTTAATACAAACACAACAAGCAGAATAGTCTCTTTCTCTGCTGTGTGATTTTTTACGTGTCTACTGGTTCTACTGTACTGGTTCTTTGTGAATTCCTTTAGAAAGTCCATGATTGTCTACATTTATTTCCCCTTCCAACTGAAGCATTTAGGATTTACAGCATGATATTCTAACAAAAAGGTAATTTAACAATTCTTTAAAACTGTTTCACGACCATCAATGTCTGACTGAATAGTTAGATATTCAAACTCTGGACTATTATTCACTGTTTGAGCTGCATGCCTTGTTTTGTCAACTGATGAATTCTGACGAAAATACAAAGATAGAAGGCAAACTCAGAGCTCAATAGAATTAGAGAACGGGTTTTTCTTTCAACATGAAATGAAGTATTAGAAAATAATGCATTGGTATACATGTTGAAGAAAGAGAATTCTGAAATATTTTTTACTAATAGCCTCGTGGTGATAATTGTGGAAATTGTATTTCCAGGATGACATTGTCATTATTTATTTTCCTTGGGCATGGATAAATAAGGACCTATAGACGGTATAAGATAGAATTAAGGATCTGAAATTGGTGAAATATTCTTATGCTATGAATTAAGCACCTGTTCTGGATAAGCATTTTTCCTTTATAATGGTTGCCAGATGGACAAAAATATTATTGACCTGTAACTGTCCTTCTCTCTTCTGACTCTTTTATTATCTTTAATTTTTGAGGCTTTCATTCCGTAAACCTTTCACAATTTGCTGATGGTATCAATTTTGAAAGCATGGGAAACTGAGAGGATGATACCAATTGACAGCAATAGGGCATAGAAAGGAAGGCAGAATGGGCAGACAAATGGTGGACAGAATTCTACAGAGTTTTTTTGTCAGGCACATTTTAGCAGAAGGGTGAAGGAGGAGCAAATATAGAACTAATAGATCAGTTCTAAAGAGTGTGCAGGAATAAACAAATCTAGGTTTGTATCTCCGTAAACCTTCGAAGTTGGAAGGATGTACGGAGAGAATGGGTAGCTAAGCATATGTGATCTTGAATTCATGAACAGTGGCATTGAGTACAAAAATAAAGATACACTGAATCTGTCTAAAGGAATGAATCATAGAACCCTTACAGTGTGGGAACAGGCCCTTCAGCCCAACAGGTCCACATCAGCCCTCAGAGCATCCCATTCAGGCCCATTCCCCTATAACCCACCTCATCTGCACACCCCTGGACAGTATGGGCAATTTTAGCACGGCCAACCCACCTAGCCTGCACATCTTTTGGACTGTGGGAGGAAACCAAAGCACCCGGAGGAAACGTACGTAGACATGGGGAGAATGTGCGAACTCCACACAGACGGTCTCCCAAGGGTGGAATCGAACCCAGGTCCCTGGTGCTATGAAACAGCAATGCTGATCACTGTGGTTAGACTGTAACCAAAAGTAGGCACATATTTTTAAGGTATTCTGAATTAAGAGGGTGCTGATAGAGTAGACGAGGTGAACTGTGCCACTGATAAGCAGGGGACACAGCTTTAAAATGAGAACATAGGAGCAGGAGTAGGCCATCCGGCCCCTCAAGCCTGCTCTGCCATTCAACAAGACCATGGCTGTGTTCATGGCCTCAGCTCCACTTCCCAACCCACTCTTCATAACCCTTAATTCCTTTATTATTCAAAAAAATATCCATTTTTGCCTTAAAATTCAATGAGGAAGCCTCAACAGCCTTCTCTGGATGGGGAATTCCACAAATTCACAATCCTTTGGAAGAAGCAATTCCTCTTGCAATGAGCCCTAAATCTGCTGCCCCTTATTTTGAAGCTGTACCCCCAAGTTCTGGTTCTGCCCTGCTTCTATCTTATCTGTTCCTTTCATAATTTCTTATGTTTCTATAAGATCCCCTCCACTACCCCCCCTCCCCAACTATTCTTCTAAATGCCAATGAATATAGTCCCAGCCTATTCAATCTGTCCTCATAAGCCAGGTCTCTCAACTCCAGAATCAATCTAGTTGACAAATAATTGGCAAAATAGCTGGGTGGAAGTTGAAACACTTAATTTTATGTAGTGTGTTACCTAATAAGGATGCAAAGGCTGTCAAAGGGATCCCAGGAGGTTTACCAAAATTGTTACAAGGTTGAGGAATTTTGGCTTAAGTTTGAGATATTCTCCTTGGAACAAGGGAGATCGAGGGGAAATTCAATGAAGCTTTTCAAAATTGCAACATCCTTGAACAGGAGTAAACAGAAAGCTGTTCCCATTTGCTGATGACGAGGACAGGAGGAGAGAGATTTTGAGATTTTGAGGAGCAAGTGATACTAGGCTAGGCCTCACTGTCCTTGAGGATGCTGGAAGTGGAGGAGATGATTGAGACTGTCAGATATAGGAGCAGAATTAGGCCAAATGGCCCATTAAATTTGCTCCGCCATTCAATCATGGCTGATTAATGAAGTTTAAAGGAAATTGGATGCAGAATTGAAGGAAATACATTTACAGGGGTACAGTAATAGAGGAGGGAAATGGAACCCACTTGATTGAGCTACAGAGAAGCAGCATGGACTTGGTTTGCTTCCTATTGCAAGAGAGTGAGGAGGAGGAAGATGGCCACTTACTCCAAAAGGAAGGGTAGTCAATTGAACCTTTGTGGGCCCAATTATGTACCATTTTCTGGTGAAGAAAAGATATTCCAGGAATTTAGTGTCTACCATCCCTCAATATTTGAGTAGCTTTCCATCTCTGTAGATACAGAGCACTAAATGGACAATCAGGATTGGATGCCCTATGCTGCAATAAAAATATTGCCGGGAGAAAAGGCCATCATGCCTACCAAAAACAGGTCTGGGTAAAGAGTGCCATCTGAGTGACAACAGCCTTCCTGTAGGTGGCTGTAGTCACATCTGAGTTGGAAGTTCCATTCCTCATCGAGCACAAAAGGCTGCAATTTATTGCTGAGCCTCTCCAGCTATAGAGATTCCCTTGATCCTTATTGTCTTGCTGTCTTGGATATTGTATGTTTCTGCACTGCTGTGCAGCCTGGGATGCCACAGCAGGCATGCCTCATCTTGGCCCTCCTCATCTCACTATCCAGCCATCCATCACTGATGTTGAAAGTGAGCACAAAGGCAGCCAATTTGGAGGCTGCCTCCTGGAATATTGCAAATCTGGTTTTGCTGCTGTTAATTATGGACTGCGCATCTCCGTTCGATCTTGATATTGGGGTCGCAAAGGTCACTGCAAATCCCAGCTGTCATGGGGCCACTTAAACATAATGGTGATTTTGGGATGGAGCTCACTTCCTTCAAAACATTTGAAATGAAAATCCCTAGTTCAGTGTTTAATAAGTATGTGGAAAACTCTTGATGGAAAGAATCCAATTTGACCTGATTCCAGCTTATGGATATCACCCAATGATAGCCAACGCTATTTGGAGCTAATAGTAAGGAATCACAGGTTATGGAGGTGAAGCAAGAGAGCAGAGTTGAGGATTAAGGGGTCAGCAATGATTTCATTGAATGGTGGATTAGGTTCGAATAGAATCATTCTATTCATTCATAATAGAATGAATGAACTCTACTGCTACTCTACTACAAGTCTCATAAACTCATGGAGTGTACAATGTTTGCCTTGAGTACAAGTTTCCTACCACTAAAGCACTAGTAGGAAATTACAGAAAATGATGGACATTAGAATTTTCCATTGCAGTTATCAGGAGAGTTATGATATTGATATCCTATAAGTGATGTTTGAAGGTGTCCTTTTGCATAAATCTCAGTGACAGATTTTATTACTATCAATACAAGTTTAGCTGAAGACCCTATGAACAGTATTTTGCAGACTCCAGGGGTTATGAGAAGAGATTAGACAAATTAAACCTTTATTCTCTAGAATATGGAATGAACTGCCAGAGGAAATACAGAAGTTACAACATTTAAAGGGCGTTTGGACAGGTACATGAATAGGAAAGATTTAGAGTGATATGGGCCAATATGTCAAGTTTAGTTTGGGGAAACCTGGTCAGCATGCATGAGTTGGACCAAAGGGTCTGTTTCTGGGCTGTATTACTGCATAATTTAGAAGAATTACTGTAAGACAAGGCTGCCAAAGAGAATGATTGACAATCAATCAATGTGTTTGTAGCAGCATATGGCTTTGAGCATCTGTCCATTAATATTGGTGGGTCGGAACTCGATCAACATTTGTTTTTAAATATGTGGCACATTTGCTGACCAGAGACAGTGACAATTAAGATAAAATGCAGAAGTGAGATGCACAACCAATTTCCTTCTGTGAGCCAATCATTTTTGTAGCTGAACATTTTGCAGCAAAGGTTTAATCATAATTATATTTACTTTAGATAAAGCTGTTGAGTTCATGTGAGAAGTCACATTTTATTGAATGGAACTGGAGCCTGAGCCTGCAGGATTCCAGGAGATCTCCTCTCCCTTGTGTGTAGTTATGTGACCATATAAAAACTTAATTGAACACGAAAGAACATAGACCTGAGCTTGCAATGTGGTGGTAACAGTGACTGGCCCACAGAATCAGAGACAAGTGCTACAGAGATACTGAAGTGGAGTCTGATGAATACTGTGCAATGTGCAATGAACTTTAAGACCACAACAATCAATGGATCAGTCTGCTAGATCAGGCAGCATTGCAAAGACCAATTTCCACTCAAGCATGTGATTGATCCTCTCCTCACCCCCTAAAAACTCTTTGGATAACACAGGGTCCCAGCCTGACTAAGCAAGGGTAGAGTTGCTGTGGAGGGCACAGGAATAAAACAGCACTGAGGTAATAACAGTGGAAACTACGGAATTCGGGGAGACAATGGCTTAGTCGTATTAATGGTCTGGTAATCCAGAGATGTAGAATGCTCTGGAAAGCTGGGTTCAAATCCTGCCATGACAGATGTGGAATTCAAATTCAATATTTAATAAAAATCTGGAATTAAGAGTCCAGTGATGACCGTGAATCCATTGCCAACTGTCAGAAAAACCCACCTGGTTCACTAATGTCATTTAGGGAATGCCATTCTGGCCTAGATGTGACACCAGACCCACAGCAATGTAGTTGACTCTTAATTGCCCTCTGGGCAATAAATGCTACCTGGCCAATGACAGCCTCATCTCCTGAATGAATGAAGAAAGCTAACTGCTATTTTATAAGTTCTTCAAAGTGGTATAAAAAAAGTTCACATGTGGGAAGAAGGCCCTACCCACGCTGCTAAATGCCTATCACAGGCATGTTTGTGGCCAATGCCACCATTAGGTGGAACCCTGCACATGTACATAATATTGGACTGTTGCTTTTAAACTCAATTCTTGCAGAGCATTGTAGATTTATTAAGTAACACAATACTCGGTGACTAATCAGCACAAGTTTCACATAGCCTCAGTGAATTTTTTGTCAGAAACCTTATGGCTGCTCTTAGTCTAATCTACACAACACTTTTGTTGCTTAGAGATAAAACAAGTAGACACTTACTGCTGTGCACTCTAAGGTATTCAAAGATGTTTACTGAACATTACTCCTTAGCTAATGAGAGGACTGTATAGAAAATAGAGCTAGAGCTGGGTTTCACTCATGTGTGGTGTGATGCAGTGCAGATGGATCACAGTGACCATTTTTAATGGCAGTGCCCATTAAAATGCCCATATTTTGGGATCAAACACTCTACCTCAAACACATCTGTGCTACTCCTTTCACGACTACATAAATCCACATTCTTCCAACTGACTTTTTAAAGAAATTGATCTTGAATTCCCCATTGAATTTATTGGTGATAACTTTATATTTTATGGCACCTAGTTTTGGTCAACCCTCACAAGCGAATATGTGCTCCCACGCCCGCCTAATCTCACCCTTTCCTGGAGGAACTTTGACATCAATAAAACTAGGGAAACTTCCTGCTGTTGTATAAGGTAATGGATATGAAATGATTAGCCTAGGAGCTAAGTTGAAGCTCCATTAAGCAATGATGTGGAGCATTGAGCAGTTGGAGAATCAGCATTGACTTTTGATGGAGATATTACCCCTCTCTATGTAGTAATGGTCAGTGTTCCTAAAAAGTTAGTGTAATGCATATATCATTACAAAGATGTGATAAAGTGAATTATCTTATCTAAGACAGGAATCGCTCTTGCTGAGAGATATTAGGAAATGCAGATGCTGGAGAATCTGAGATAACAAAGTGTAGAGTTGAATGGACACAGCAGGCCAAGCAGCATCTTAGGAGCACAAAAGCTGACATTTCGGGCCTAGACCCTTCATACCATTGGGCTGCAAGGTACCCAAGTGGAATGAGTTGCTGTTCCTGCAACCTTTGGGTGGCATCATTGTGGCACTGCAGGAGGCCCAGGATGGATATGTTGTCTAAGGAATGGGAGGGGGAGTTGAAATGGTTCGCGAATGGGAGGTGCAGTTGTTTATTGCGAACCAAACGTAGGTGTTCTGGGTGTGGTGGGATTGGAGGGGAGTGTGGAGCGGACAAGGGAGTCACGGAGAAAGTGGTCCCTCCGAAAAGTAAACATGGGTGAGGAGGGAAAAATGTCTTTGGTGGTTGTGTTGGATCCGGAGGTTGGTGGAGTGGTATGTGAGGACGAGGGGGTTCTCTTTTGGTGGTTATTGCAGGGACAGGGTGTGAGGGATGAGTTGCGGGAAATGCAGGAGACACGGTCGAGGGCATTCTTGACCACTGAGGGGGTGGGGGCTGGGGGGAAGTTGCAGTCCTTGAAAAACGAGGACATCTGAGATGTACAGGAGTGGAATGCCTCATCCTGGGAGCAGATGCGGCAGAGGTGAAGGAATTGGGAATAGAGGATGGCATTTTTACAGGAACGTGGGTGGGAGGAGGTGTATTCTAGGTAGCTGTGAGTTGGTGGGCTTGAAATGGATATCGGTTTCTAAGTGGTTGCCTGAGATGGAATCAGAGGTCCAGGAAGGTGAGGGAGGTGTTAGAGATAGTCCAGGCAAACTTAAGGTTGGGGTGGAAAGTGTTGGTGAAGTGGATGAACTGTTCGAGCTCCTTGTGGGAGCACAAGGCAGTGCCGATACAGTCATAAATGTAACGGAGGAAAACGTGGGGTTTAGGGCCAGTGTAGGTACAGAAGAGGGATTGATCCACATAACCAATGTAGAGCTGGATGAACACAGCAGACCAAGCAGCATCACTGAGCTGTTTGGCCTGCTGTTCATCCTGCTCTACACTTTGTTATCTCTCTTGCTGAGACTTGTTTGTGGCCTCTCCTCCACCACAGATTATGGTGCAACACCCTAGCCTTGCCTAGGAAGGAGCACCCTATCCTAGTTACAAATGGCAGGTAGCCAGACGTCACAATATATTGTAACAAGGTATAGCCCACTTCATACAGCAGTTGCTTCTCTAGTTCCCCAAGTCAGCAATCCATCAGCTGTCACCCTTGAAGTGTCCTTTTAAATAGTGCAATTGAAAACAACCCAGGGAACAATCATCACACTTTGCTACTCAAAAGAGGCTGAGTGTGGGAATTGATTGGTGGTGGGGATGGATTGGTTATTGGTATTTTAATAATATTGATTTATTTGCATCTGACTCCTGAGTTTCCCTCCCAATTTGCATAAGCAGATTTAATGATTGGGAAGGTATTTTAAAGTCTGGCAGTTAAGCCCAGGATTGGATCAGATGCACCTGTCAAATACTAAAGGAAGAAAGTGTGGAATTCAGAGGACCTGATCATATCCTTCTAAATCTTTAAGTACTGGGTTGGAGCCAAGGATTGCACGTTTGCAAATATTATTTAAGTATAAAATCAGCAATTACAGGCAAGTCATTTTAAGGGAGAACTGTGCTAAACTACTTTACTTGACAGCCAGCCGAGACACAATGTGCAAATGGATTGTTTGTGCTCTAACTGTTTTGTGAATTAATGAATCTCGACTTTTCTCTGAAGATGCCTAACACGTTTATTCAGTTGTATTTTTTAAAAAAAGTTCCTCCACTAACTGTCAAGGTTGACTAAGGATGAAAAATATCAGCCTTGCTAGCCATGCACAAAGTTTGATAATGTTTTTAAAAATTGATCATTTGATTCACTGTACCTAAAAGAGAGAAAAGCTTGTTAGAGAAAGAACCTTATTGTTTACAGGAAGTTAATTGCTCCCATCAGAGTTAATGAAAATTTAAAAATTTAAGCTTCTGTGAGGAAGCCATTATTTCCTGTATAGTATAATTACCCTGTTTGGCAGTTAGAATGTAAATGAACATTTCTCTCATTAGTTAAAAACTATCTTGTTGTAGGTCTTGCAGAAAAAAACCCTGTATATAACATTAGCTGTGACTATGTTAATGTTGAAGCTTTTAAATATGTATAGCTTTCTGTCAATTGTCCCTTCAGGCCCAGAGTCAAAAACCCTGCTAGTTGGAAAGTAAACAAAAGTAATAATTATCACTGAAATGAAAACCATTCAACATTACTTATTTTGTAATCCCATTCCTTTGCTTACTGATGAATATAAAAGACTCCTGAAGAAAGCCAACAGCAAAACAAAATATAAATACCTTATTTTATCTGTTTTTAATTTGCTGGTTCCATTGTGATTATTGGCCCTACCATGGGAGATATCATTGCTTGAATTTCAAACAATTATTAATGTCCTATGAGCAATCCATGCTACTCTGACCAAATAGCAAATAAATTCAATCATATGTCTGCGTGCAACAGTGAATAAGTATTCTTAAGCCAATTATTGACATTTGTCCTGTTCAAATGTTCACTTATTTTGGTGATCTTGTATCCTAAGTTGAGTCATTGAGTGATAGTATGGGTGCACTTATATTAGCAGACTTTCATTGTAAAGGTGCCTTTTGAATTCAATTTAGAAGACTTTTTCACTGTACATTTATGGTGATAATCCCCACAATTCTACCAGCTCCATCACACGCTCATTAAATGGGCAAGTTTATCCATGAGGATGTTCAGAGGCAATTACACACTACATTAGGTGAGGGTTTTCTGAGCTAACATATCAGTGAAAATTTCCTTTAAAGTAAAGACCTGGATTCAAAGACCGAGGGTCTTTAATAATCCCCATGATTGGATTACTGAAACTTATTAATGCTCATCACAAATGATGAGGGCAGCAGAAATATGCAAGTTTCTCTCCCACCCACTCACCATCCTGACTTCGAAATAGATCATCACCATTCCTTTATTGTCAAAATCCTGAAATTCCCTCCTTTCAGGACATCTTGGGTCTACCTTCAGCACAAGAATGACAGTCGTTCAAGAAGGCAGTTCATTGCACCTTCTTAAGGACACCTAGGGGAAGTCAATAATTGATGGCCTTGCCAGCAATACCCATGCCCCATGAGTGAATTATTTTAAAAGGCAAGACAAAGTAAAAATTGGCTGCAGTACCATCTTTTGCCAACTGGCCATCTGAATTATAACAAGTGGTATACAGGCAGCATTCCACTTTGTTAAGGATTTTTGTAGCTAGCAATTATTGTACAACATTAACCCCCTTGAATTATATTCACTTTGACTCTAGACATGAGTTATATCATGTGGCGGTTACACCAGCATGAGATGGGTAATCAATATTTGACTAATGACTGGCAAAGTGACCTAATTTACATTCACTAAAGCCATTCAGCCAAAAACTGAAGATGAATAAGTTATTACAGTTACACAATCTATCATATTAAGGTGCTTATTCCAAAATGAGTAAGGCCAAGAGCTAAAGTCCTTTTGCAGGGCTGCAAACACAGTTGGGGTCGAATGGATTCTCCACACAATTGGATGAGAAATATTCTCCTTGGTGGTAAGGGGCAATAGTGAGCTTGAGATGGATGTACAGGCAGGCCAGCAATGCTGCTTCCCCCACCCCCACCTCACCCTTTCTCCCAACAACCACCTCCTTGGGTTATCTGACAATGCTCATTTTAAGAACTTCTAGTTAGGCCTCTCAATGCTTGGAACCAGTAGGGATGATGAACACTCCAGCTATGCTATCCCAAGATTGGATTATGAATTTTTGAATAATTTAAAATAATTGTAAATATGAGCCAGTCATGCAGAGCTCTCAGGAAAGGGAGGGGCAACAATGTTAGTCCTCTTGAGGAGAGGGATGCTCTGCTCTTATTCGGATCTTCATCAGTAAAGAGAAAAGAAATTATTTTGATGAAAAGGGACCAACCAAATGAGTGCCCTACATTAAAACAAATTCACTTACGATTTTGATCGAAATGGATGATTATGGTCATTTGAATTTGACTGGAGATCTGAAATCTGAACTCGAGACTTACAACTCAAGCATTCATCAGAAGCTATTTTGAGCTATGTGTATGTACCTTCTGTCGAAGCAGGTACAAAGTGACCTGCTTCAGATGGCTGAATTGTCAAGGGTGAGAGCACACAGAATCTTGGATGCATCACTTAAGGTCAAGAGGAGGAGGGATGTCTTATACCAGCAGGGTAGACTTATCCTCTTGTTTCTCTACCCTGTAGCATCTGATGCTGCTCTGAGACATTTCATGGTCTCCCGCTATTCTCGCTGCAGATCGACAAGAAGTCCCAGATTGCCAATGACCTAACATTCCCGTTCTCCAGGTGATCGGATCTACAGCAAAAATATTTCAGAATAATCATGACCAGCTCCAAGGTTCTTCAATACCAGGGGTGCCAAAGGAAAATTGGTCCCCTTTCTCCTTTCCTTACTTTACTTCAGAATCAAAACTTCACTACAGTGTAAACCTTTTGACCATTTATAGACTTGCTCAATGATAATCTCTCCACTCACTTGTGTCCTCCTTTCCACACAAGCTCCATTCTCTGCACCTGTAACAAAAGTCTCTTGGTGGTTAATATTTTTTTCTAAACTGTTGGGGTTCAATCATTAAAACCTTTTAGTTGAGCAAACATTTTTCTCTTCCTCGTGACCAGAGCAGGACCTTTTAAATCTGAACATTTTTGTTGGGATACAAGGTTTGAATACTTTCAAAAAGTCCATCTTCAATTCTGTCATGACCAAGACCCTCCAGAGATATATGTCCTTGTAGACTTCAAGAATGTCAATGCTTTAGCTGCAAGCCAATGTTGTTCAGAGTTCACATTAAGCCACAAATAACACTTAATATTTTATAAGTCTGCATATAATCAAATTATGAAATCTCCTGTTGTAAGGAATGTGGAATGAAAATGTAAATATCATGTCTTCATTATATATACTTTATTGTGACCTTGAGCCATAATATGGTGCCATTGTAAAAATTTGCATTCAAGCTGCTACATAATATTAATCCACATGTGCAAGGCATTATTTATCATTAATATGGGTTAATCAAATAACTTAGCTTAATTATTATAAATGTACCTATCTTTGACCTGGATTATACTTACACCAATGTCAGACATTGATGATTCATATATTTTAAAAAGTTTGGTCATCTTTGCTATTTTGTAACAACAAAGAATAATCTTCCTTTGGCTGAAATTGGTACATCTGATACATACAATGGATCCATGCATTTGATTCACTTCTGCCTTGGATTGATTTTTATACTCTGACGTGACACTTAATTATCTTTTCTGTAGTAATTGCATATTATAAAACTGGCTGACAACCTAGTGAGTAAATAAATAACATTTCCTAGCAAGTTAAATGAGACCATTAGAGACTCATTACTAAATATCTTAGAGGGGATTAAAGCAGTGAATTAATTTAAAAGACATTTGAGGCCATTTTGTAAGAGTCTGTTCCTTGGAGCAGCGCTGGAGGTGGAGCTACAACATTGGCATTTGACACTTCTTCTGATTTTGT
Source organism: Stegostoma tigrinum (assembly GCF_030684315.1). Classification (NCBI taxonomy): domain Eukaryota; kingdom Metazoa; phylum Chordata; class Chondrichthyes; order Orectolobiformes; family Stegostomatidae; genus Stegostoma; species Stegostoma tigrinum. The sequence goes on from NC_081365.1 coordinate 65,756,179, forward strand.
TTTCCATCCTCTGCAAACGTGCTGCTAAGTCATCACTTGTAAGTACATGAGTTATTGACACAAATTAGTGTCAGCAGAATGTAACAAACAAAGAAAGGGAAGGAATGGGTTCATAATTTGAAGGTGTTTGAACTCAGAGGGCCCAGAATTGAGCCCTGAAGGCTGTAAATTGCCTAGCCTGAAGATGAGAAGTTGTTCCCCCAGTTTGCACTGTGATTCACTGGAACACTGCAGCATGCCAAGGACAGACATGCAAGCGGGACACTGTGTTAAAATCACCAGCTACAGGGAGGCCGGGATCCTGCTTGCACACAGACCAGAGGTATTCCACAAAGCGGTCACCCAGTCTGTTTGGTTTCTCCAACGTAGAATGGGCCACATTGTGTGCAGTGAATATAATTCACTGTATTGGAGGAGGTACAGGTGAAAACCTGCTTTGCCTGGAAAGACTGTTTAGGCCTTTGGATGGTGAGCAGGGAGGAGGTGAAAGGGCAGGTGTTGCACCTTCTGCGGTTACATGGGAAGATGCTGTGGAGAGGGGCTGGTGTTGGTGGTTGTGGAATGGAGCAAGGTGTTCTGCAGGGAACGATCCCTGCGAAATGCAGTCGGGCGTGTGAAGGGAAGATATGTTTGGTGTCCTGTTGGAGTTATCTGAAATGGTAGAGAATGATCGTTCGATAGTGGAGGCTGTGGGATGAGAAGTGAGAACAAGGGAGACCTGAGCACACTGTTGTGCATGAAGGGGCAAGGGAGCACAGGTGATAGTAGAGGGGCTTGAGGGCCCTGTCAAGGTAAAAGGAAGATGTCAGCAGCACTGTTTTGGAAGGTGACATCGTCCAAACAGATATGATATAGGGGAAGGAACTGGGAGGATGGATGGAGTCCTTGCAGGATTTGAGGTGTGAGCAGCTGCAGTGAAGGTGGTTATGGAAGTCAGAGGCTTTGTACTGTATGGCAGTGGTTAGTTTATTCCCCGAAATGGGAATGTCAAGGAAAGGAAGTGACGGAAATGGATGATGTGAAAGTAAGAGGGATGGATATTGGAGGCAAAATGAATAATGTTTTCAAAGTGCAGGCAGGAGTGTTAAGCAGCACTGAAATAGTTGTTAATGTACAGAAGAAAGATTTGTGGGAGGGACCTGGTATAGGATCGTTCCACATTCCCCATAAAGAGTCAGGCATAACTGGGACCCATGTGGTGCCCATAGACACTCCTTTGATTTGGCAGAAGTGAGACAAATTAAAGGAGAAATTGTTCAGTGAGAGCAGTTCACTAGGTGGAGGAGAGTAGTGATAGATGGGTATTGTTCACGCCTCTAGTCAAGGAACAAGCTAAGAGCTCTGATTGTCCTGGCGGGGAATAGAAATTGGACATCCAATGTGAAAAGTATGTAGTTAGGGCCAGGGAACTGGAAATTGTCAATATGGTGAAGGGCATTAGAGGAGTCGCAGATGAATGTGGGCAGGGTCTGGACAAATGGAGAGAGGATGGAGTCAAGGTAGGAGGAAATAATGTTAGACACACCACTGTTCTGCCATTCTCACATTCTGAACCCTTAATTTGAACTATCAACATCCTTTGAACCCAAACATTCCAACCCCTGCCCCCACTACTGCACAAATGCTGCCCTCTTCACAATTCACTTCAGCTCTGAAAATTCCTCTAGACTTGAAATGTTAGATTGCTTGCAGTCAAAAACAAAATTGCTGGTAAAGCTCAGCAGGCCTGACAGCTTTTCCAGCAATATAATAAAATGTGAGGCTGGATGAACACAGCAGGCCAAGCAGCATCTCAGGAGCACAAAAGCTGACGTTTCGGGCCTAGACCCTTCATCAGAGAGCTGATCCTGAGATGCTGCTTGGCCTGCTGTGTTCATCCAGCCTCACATTTTATTATCTTGGAATTCTCCAGCATCTGCAGTTCCCATTATCTCTGCAACTTTGTTTTTGTTCCTGATTTACAGCATTCGCGGTTCTTTCGGGCTTTTATTTAGCTTGCTTGTGTATGCTGCCTGAGCTGCTGTGATCACCAGTATTTGTTAATTTCATTTATCAGACTCTACTGTTCTACTTTGATAGATTTGTTAGTATTTAATTAAACTCTTCATAGGACTCATCAGTAAACAGTCTTACTGCTCTAAGTAAGCAGTCTCAAATCTGTTCTAGTTATCTACTTCTGACATGTGCTTCCAAGCACTTGCTAGACTCCATCCACAGGTCCCTACCACTGTATCTGAACTGTGCCTGAAAAGACTGGCCATATCCATTCAGCGAGGCTGGGACAGGTTGTTCTTTGGTCTTTTGCGGTTTGGCTGATGTGCCAGGACCTGAAGCTGTCAGTTTGGGCTTTGACTAGGGATGGTTCTAGTCTTCAGGTTGTCTCACTTAGGTTGTTTCTCTGGATCTGGCCAAAGTCATCAGAAGTCACATGACACCAGGTTCCAGCCCAACAGGTTTATTTGCAATCACACGCTTTCTGAACACTGCCCCTTCGCCAGGTGAAGTGAGGAGAAGACACACAGACACATAACATATAATTGGAGAGATTGAAAGATCATAAAAAAGAATGTGGTGCTGGAGACAAGTCAAATGACTGGAATAACATGATATGTAGAAGAGATGCACACTGAGGGTCTAATCAAAGTCACCAGAAATACAAAACTCTACAAACTAATTAAGATAGAAAGATCATATATTATCCAGGTGGTGGTGTCAAAACACCAGTAAAGGAAGCTTTTACAGGTACAAAACAGTGTGCTGGGTTTACCTGTTGCATGACATGAATCACTGCTGAGGCCATCTTCATGAGTATGGAACTTTGCTATTAGTTTCTGCTCGGTGATTCTGCATTGTTGTGCGTCTCAAAAGCTGCTTTGGAGGACACTTCTCCGAAGATGAGAGAGGCCGAATGTCCTTGGATGCTGAAGTGTTTTCCCCCCTCCACTGGGAGAGAACGTTCCTGTTTGGCGACTGTTGCGTGGTGTCCATTCATCTGTTGTCATATCATCTGCATGGTCTTGCCAATATGCCGTGCCTCTGGGCATCCTTGCCTGAAGCACATTAGATAGACAACATTGGCTGAGTCACGTGAGTATCTATCAGTACGTGGCGGGTGGTGTTCCCAAGTGTGATGGTAGTATCCACCTCGATAGTCTGACACATCTTGCAGAGGCTGCTGTGGCTGTATGGTGTTGTGGCCGATGTTGTCCTGAAGGCCGGATGAGTTCACTGCAAACAATGGGCTGTTTAAGGTTTGCCATTTGTTTTGAAGGTGAGAAATGTAGGTGAAAGGATGATCTGTGCAAGATCTTTGTTGTCATTGGTGACCTGTTGAAGACTGTGAAGAACTTGGTGTAGTTTCTCTGCTCTGGCGAAGTACTGGACAACAAAGAGTACTGTAGTGGGGGTGTCTTTTGTCTGCCTTCTGAGGAGGTTGTTGCAGTTTTGCGCTGTAGCTTGTTGAAACTGACAATTGAGTTGAACATCATATTCTGTTCTTACGAGTGTGTCTTTCAGCAAGTTTAGGAGTCTGTCATGTTCCTCCTCCATCTGAGCAGATCCTGTGTATAGGCTTGTAATTATCTCTCTGCTTTTATTAATCAGATTATAGATCGTCCCTTCACTTGTTATTCAGCTGTTAACATTTTATTCACACTGTCTGACACTTGATCACCTACAGCCTCTTGTTGTTCGACCTGCTGACACTCCACTCAATATTTGTATGATCTTTTGATCTCTCTGATTATAAATTCCATGTCTGTGTGTCATGTCTTCACTTCACCTGACAAAGGGGCAGTGTTTTGAAAGCATGTGATTTCAATTAAGCCTGTTGGGTCATAACTAGGTGTTGTGTGACTTCTGACTTTATGCACCCTGAGTCCAACATCGGCACTTCCACATCATGGGTCTGGTCAGTCTGATGCTCGCCACTAGGTACAAGGAGCTGGAGATGCTGTGCAGCTTGGCTGCCACTCCAAGTGCTCTCTGGCGATGCCACTGAAGGTAAAGTAATGAATGCTGGGGCTTCAGGTTGCCACTTCTATCCCTCTCTTCATTACCTTCACCAAGATTCAGTGGACTGTGTCCAATACTAGCATCAGGCAGGGACTATTTTCCCTATTCAGAGGTTGTGGAACAAGGTTTTGAACCTTTAGCTTCAAGCACTGTCCTTGTCTCACTGTGCCTCTGGCTTCCTCCTGAGCTGGGTGCCCTCAAGTCTACGTAGCATTCATCTAACAAAGCAGGTTCTCCAGAGGTGTTAACAATGTGGCCGTTAGCACTTGACATTGGCAGATCCAAGCCTGTCTGGTTTTGACAGGATAATAAAGTGTGAAGCTGGATGAACACAGCAGGCCAAGCAGCATCTCGGGAGCACAAAAGCTGACGTTTCGGGCCGAGACCCTTCATCCGCTTCTTCCTGTCCCACAGGCCCGACCAGTCCCCCTCCACCGCCCTCATCCACCTAGCCGAACTCGTCCTCACCCTCAACAACTTCTCTTTCAATTCCTCCCACTTCCTACAGACAAAGGGGGTGGCCATGGGCACCCGCATGGGCCCCAGCTATGCCTGCCTCTTTGTAGGTTACGTGGAACAGTCCCTCTTCCGCACCTACACAAGCCCCAAACCCCACCTCTTCCGCCGTTACATTGATGACTGTATTGGCGCCGCCTCTTGCTCCCCGAGAGGAGCTTGAACAGTTCATTCGCTTCACCAACACCTTCCACCCCAACCTTCAGTTCACCTGGGCCATCTCCAGCACATCCCTCACCTTCCTGGACACCTCAGTCTCCATCTCAGGCAACCAGCTTGTAACTGATGTCCATTTCAAGCCCACCAACTCCCACAGCTACCTAGAATACACCTCCTCCCACCCACCCTCCTGCGAAAATTCCATCCCCTATTCCCAATTCCTGCGCCTCCGCCGCATCTGCTCCCACGATGAGGCATTCCACTCCCGTACATCCCAGATGTCCTCGTTCTTCAAGGACCGCAACATTACCACCCACAGTGATCGAGAACGCCTTTGACCGCATTTCCCGCAACACATCCCTCACACCCCGCCCCCGCCACAACCGCCCAAAGAGGATCCCCCTCGTTCTCTCACACTACCCCACCAACCTCCGTATACAACGCATCATCCTCAGACACTTCCGCCATCTACAATCCGACCCCACTACCCAAGACATTTTTCCATCCCCACCCTAGTCTGCTTTCCGGAGAGACCACTCTCTCTGTGACTCCCTTGTTCGCTCCACACTGCCCTCCAACCCCACCACACCCGGCACCTTCCCCTGCAACCGCAGGAAATGCTACACTTGCCCCCACACCTCTTCCCTCACCCCTATCTCAGGCCCCAAGATGACTTTCCATATTAAGCAGTGGTTCACCTGCACATCTGCCAATGTGGTATACTGTATCCATTGTACCCGGTGTGGCTTCCTCTACATTGGGGAAACCAAGCGGCGGCTTGGGGACCGCTTTGCAGAACACCTCCGCTCGGTTTGCAACAAACAACTGCACCTCCCAGTCGCGAACCATTTCAACTCCCCCTCCCATTCTTTAGATGACATGCCCATCATGGGCCTCCTGCAGTGCCACAATGATGCCACCCGAAGGTTGCAGGAACAGCAACTCATATTCCACTTGGGAACCCTGCAGTCCAATGGTATCAATGTGGACTTCAACAGCTTCAAAATCTCCCCTTCCCCCACCGCATCCCAAAACCAGCCCAGTTTGTCCCCTCCCCCCACTGCACCACACAACCAGCCCAGCTCTCCCCTCCCCCCACTGCATCCCAAAACCAGCCCAGCCTGTCTCTGCCTCCCTAACCTGTTCTTCCTCTCACCCATCCCTTCCTCCCACCCCAAGCCGCACCTCCATTTCCTACCTACTAACCTCATCCCACCTCCTTGACCTGTCCGTCTTCCCTGGACTGACCTATCCCCTCCCTACCTCTCCACCTATCTTCTTTTGTCTCCATCTTCGGTCCACCTCCCCCTCTCTCCCTATTTATTCCAGAACCCTCACCCCAGCCCCCTTTCTGATGAAGGGTCTAGGCCCGAAACGTCAGCTTTTGTGCTCCTGAGATGCTGCTTGGCCTGCAGTGTTCATGCAGCTTCACACTTTATTATCTTGGATTCTCCAGCATCTGCAGTTCCCATTATCACTGGTTTTGACAGGAAATTGAGAGATTGTTCCAGGTTTGGCTGCATGAATACTGTCTGTTTCAGCTCCGCAGTTTGCCAATTGCAGGGTCCTGCTAGGTTTAAACTTGGCTTCTACATTTCAAGGTTATAATCCACGCTCATGAAAAAGTTAATATTTATGTAACTCTCCTGGAGGCCATGCATTCAAATGACCACAGCAGGAATGTCAAAACTTTAGGCAAGGGACACGTAATGTTATTTGTGAAAATCCAAAACAATGGATTTCAAGTCGTTCCCTACAATCATTAGTTTGCCGATCAGGGCGTTCTGTTACCTAACTTTACTGCTAACTTGCATTGGATGGAATGAAGTTGTGTATTTTGGTGACAGGTACAACCTAAACTTTTCAGTGAAATGTAAGCCTTTTCCAATTATATTCTTTAGTGTGTGATTTGGATTAGTAACCACCAATCAATGTTGCTGGTGCTGAAGATGATATATTGCAGTTGTAAAGTTTCTTTCCTAAAAGTTTTAGTTGTTGGAGATGTAGAAATCTAACTTAGAATTGTTGAGGTTTTTGCATGCTCTTCTGTATCCCTCTCTTAACCTGTTCTTACTACTTCACTCTTTTTATTTCCCTTTCTGTATTTAATTTGATGTTGAACTCAAATGTTCCAAATTACATTTGCAACTCAGTCCTTGAGTTCTAATTTCACAATTTCTGAGAGTGGTCAGTTTAAGGGTGTTTGCCTCATTTCAGATGCTTGGTTGCCTTCACTGTGATCTTGACAGATTTGTACTTACAGCAATTTGAGTGTTTTTTTTGAAGTGACAAGGCCTATTTTGAAGAAGTGAATGTTATAGAAGTGAATGTAATGGAGTGAGTGAGGAAGTGTTCCATGGCTCATTATTTTTTCTATTATTGCACAAAGATAAGTTCTACCAGATGTGATCTCAACTGTTGCTTTGCATATTCATCTTACTGTGCAATAAAGCAGATTAATAATTTAAATGAATCCTTGCTTCAGTCAGAGATAATTTGACTATCATCACAGAGATTGAAAAAGTATGCATACAGAAGGCGTGCATATCATGTTGAGTTCATTATTATTAATTATTCAACATCATGCAGTTACAAGCTGTGCTTTAATTCAGGGTAGAAATAGGGCAGTGTGAACTATCTCTCTTTTAAAGTATGCTCAAATTGTTTAAGGATGACTGAAATAATTAAGGTACCCATATTGGATAAGTTCATAACAGTGCACTAAACAATTTCAACCCTAGAATGGCAATTAGTCCCTAGAAACCCAGAAGTCTCATGTTTATCTATCTGCCCTACTTAAAACATTTGAAAGAAGAATTGTAGTTCAGCCTGATAACATTAGGCTATCTAATGAATTGAGTGACAAACTTGAATCACTACAAGAAGCATGTATTCTTCAGCATTTCTCCAAATTCCTAGTTTGAGCAATCGAAGCATCCCATCATCTGTGGGGTGGCAGGATGGACTTGATGGGACGAATGGCCTCCTTTCCCACCATAGGGGTTCTGAATCTGTGATAATGTTCATGCCTCTTAGAGGTTCCAGATCTATACTCTTTGTTTATTTTTACTCTTCAGATTTAGAATAGCTGATAATTATCTGATACCCTTTAACATCCTTAGCTTTAATCTACAGTTCATTGCCATTGCTGGATTTTAATCTCTCAGTTAATGATCTGGCATAATTCGACTCACCTATAGCTTTCTTTCAGACTTTATTTTTCCAGTTCCATAGGTTTATGTACTCCCTGATTTTAATATAAACATTCTCCTCTTGACATGTAATCATTTTCTCAGGCATCTATCTCAATACTGCTGTGCCCTGAAATGTCAGTCTGGAAGGAAGCCAGTCACACCTATGCAACACGTTGGAAAAGCTATCCAATTAATTCCACTGCCTGGATCTTTCCCCATAGCTGCGAAAAATATTTACATCACAAATATGCACTGAATTCTCTTTTGAAGGTTACTATCGAACATATTTCTGCCATTTATGTTGACAAAGCAACTTGCTGTGTAAAGAAATTCTCATCTTCCCTCTGATTCTCAATGATCTCAAATTTGTGTTCTCTGGTTGCTAACTTTTTCTGCTAGTGCTGGTGCTTCTTAGAAAACTTCCTGTAATTTTGAATACCCCAATTAAATCCCTGCTGAGCTGCCTCTGCTCTAGAGAGAACAAGTCACTCCACACAGCAAAGCCCATCAGCCCTGATACTATTCTGGGACAGGTCCTCTGCACCCTTTTTAGGGTCTTCACATCCTATTTAAACTGTAATGCCGAAATTTGGGCATGTGCCATCTCAAAACTATTCTCTAAAGTTTAAGTCATCCTTCTTTAACCTTTTACTTCATGGATCAGATCTTGTCATTTTCATGCTGGTCAAGTCCATGTTGGATAGTCTAAGGTGAAGGTGGCTGAAAATGAAATTACGGTTTCCACCCTGATTCCTGTAGGTTGCCCTTTTTGTTACTGCTGGGAATGTGACCAGTTGCAAACTAACACTTAAAGTAGTCAGGTTTAGCCTTCTAAATGCCTGCACAATTGTGAATATTTCAACACTTCAGTGAGGCAGGTAGGCTCATGAAACTTGTGTGGAACATACCAGGTCTGTCAATGTATAATGTTTCGGGGAAGCTTGTAGAGTCAGGAACGTTTTGACAGTAAAATTTAAAAGCTATTGTCACCTTCAAATATCATAGTGTAATCTATTTCAAGCCCACCGACTCCCACAGCTACCTAGACCACAACACTTCTCACCCACCTTCCTGCAAGAATGCGATCCCCCTACTCCCAACTCCTCTGCCTCCACCGCATCTGCTCCCAAGATGGAGCATTCCACCCCCGAACAACCCAGACATCATCTTATTTCAAGGACCGCAACTAACACCCCCCCCCCCACCCCCCTCAAGGCCATGGTCGAAAGTGCCCTCAACCGCATCTCTTGTGTATCCCTCAACTCTGACCTCACATCCTCTCCCCTCTCTCCTGCCCCCCAAAAAAACAAAGACAGAATCCCCCTTGTCATCACATATATCACCCCTCCAACCTCTGCATTCAACGTATCATTCTCTGCCACTTCCGCCACCTACAATCCAACTTCAAACCAAAGAGCTATTTCCCTCCCCACCCTTTCTGCCTTTCATAGGGACTGGTCCCTCCACGACTTCCCTAATCCGCTCCACACTCCCTACTAACCCCACTAACCCCTCCACCCTCGGCACCTTTCACCGCAGCCTGCAGGAAGCGATATACCTGTCCCTATACCTTCTCCCTTTGCCTGCACCCAAGGAACCAAAAAAACTTTTCACATTAGACAGATGTTCACCTGCACATACACCAATGTGGTCTATTGCATCTGCTGCTCTTGATGTTGCCTCCTCTATGACGGTGAGACCAAGCGGAGGCTTGGAGACTGCTTTGCAGAACACCTGTGCTCTGCTTGTTTGCAACAAATGGCAACGCCATCTGGTCGCGAGCCATTATAACTCCCACTCCCTGCGTGACATGTCCATCCTGGGTCTCCTCCAGTGTCACAATGACACCACCCATAAACTAGAGGAACAACACCTCATATTCCACCTTGGGACCCGACAGCCCAATGGTCTAAATGTGTACTTTACCAGTTTCAAAATCTCCCCAGCCCTGGTCTCATCCCATGACCAACTCTCCCTCTCATCCCCTCCCCCTTGACCTGACACAACCTGTCAATCTTCTCTCCCTACCTATCTACTCTCTCACCTCACTGACCAATCCCCACCACCGCCTACCTGCACTCACCTATTACCGTCCCACCTACCTTCCCCAGCCCCACCCCTATCTCTCTTTATTTCTGAGCTCCCATCCCCACACCCCCACTCCATTCCTGAAGAAGGTTCCCAACCCGAAACATCAGCATTTCTACTGCCTGGCCTGCTGTGTTCCTCCAACTCCAGACTGTTATCTCTGCCTCCAGCATCTGCAGTTCTTACTATCTCTTAGTGTAATGTTGTGCTGGTTTAAGTATGGTTTCATGCTGTAATTGACAATATGACTCTTTATCCATAACTTGTGACAATCAAGTCAAGTGAATAAACTGCTGTTCTGCATTCAAGTGTTGAGAATCTGATTTTAATGTCGTCTTGACAGTGGCCTGATTTTTACATTTTAAATCCAGATATCTGTTGAGTCCTTTAAAATCACTGAATTGATGCCAAACCATATGATAAAAAGCCCATTTTTTGGAAAAAAAAATGGACAAGTAGATAGTAATTTGCTTACCAAACTTCAAAGACTAATGAATTGAGCTTAGGGGATGGAAGTGGTTTGTTCAGTTATGGATTGTAAATTGTAAATTCACAGCGCTGACCAACCCCCACCCCCACTTCCTAACTACTAGCCTCATCCTCCCCCCCCCCCCCCCCCAGACTTGTCCAACTTCCCTCCCACCTACCTGCCCCTCCATCCCTCACTGATCAACCCCATCCCAACTCCCTACCTATACTCACCTGTACTGGCTTCAACCCTACCTCCTTGGCCTGTCCGTCTTCACTCTGCCTGTCTGCTCTTCCATCCACCTTGTACCATCGCCTCCCCCCTCTATTTATTTCAGAGCCCCCACCCACACCTCTCCTCCCCCATTTCTGAAGATGGGTCCAGACCCAAAGCGTCAGCTTTCCTGCTCCACCGATGCCTGGCCCGCTGTGCCCATTCAGCTCCACACCTTGTTATCTCCGACTCCAGCATCGGCATTTCCTACTATCTCCTGACATTATGGTTCCCTGGTTAAACAGCAAGTGGGGTGAGAGAATGGACTCTTGTGTGGGGGAGTGTCAGCCATGTTGGCGAAATGCCCGGAGCGGTTTGGCTGCTTTACTGCTGCTGAGGGTAATGCAACTTTGCCAACACTTGCCTGGGTGCACAATGGCCCTTCAAAGATTGGCGTGGGTTCAAGAGATGCCAGTCTGCGTTGCTTATCTGGTGAGTGGCAAGTTATTCTGGGAACAAAGAATGGTAAGACAGTGCTAAAATTCAATATGAAGGATGTTAGTGGGGATGTAAGGAACAGTTAATGAGGTGTACTGGTTAAAATATGGTTTGAAATCTCATTAGACCTCACCATGAGAATTCTTCCAAAAAACTCAGCAAAGTTCGGACTTGGTCAAAAACAAAACATAACCAATTTTGTGTCTGCTGTCCTTGGCACATTTTCCCCCTTGAATGTCGCTCAGATGGTGGAAGCAGCTTCTAGGAAGGGTGATGATGTTCTGTCACATCATTCCATGATCCTGGGTGACTCACCCTGGTGGGCCCAATCCTTTTTCCTTGGAAACAGATAGCTTTGCATTTACCCAGTGCCTTTCACTAGATTTCTCAAACATTTTACAGTCAATCAGCAGCGTCTTTTTTTTTGAAGTATAATCACCACTGTAATGTGCAAAATATTCAACCAGTTTACACAAATAAGTATCCACATTTAACAATGGGATGGTATGATTGTTTGTTTGTTTTATTGAGATGGCGATTGTAGGTTAGGTATTGATCAGGTTACCAAGGATTATTCCCCTGTTTTTCTTTGAAATAGTGCTATATTGACCGAAGGAAAAAGACATGGGCTTCAGTTTAACAACCCATGTGTAAGGTGGTACCTCAGACAGTGTGACACTGCACTGAAGTGTTCAAGCTGGTGCTTACGGTCAAAATCCTGCTGTGGGACTTGAACCTACAATTCTCAAGCTCCTCGTAGGTGAGAGTGGCACTAATTGTATCTGCAAAGCTGACGTTGAATGAGTTTGGGGGAGACATAGATTTGTACAGCACGGAACCAGAGCCTTCAGTCCAACACATCCATACCGATGAGATATCCTAAATTAATCTAATCCTATTTGACAGCATTTGACCGATTATCCCTCTAAACCCTTCCTATTCATGTGCCCATGCAGGTAACTTTTAAATGTTGCTATTGTACCAGCCTCTGCTTCTTCTGGCAGCTCATTGCATACCAGCACCACTGTCTGCACGCAAACATTGCTCCGGAGCAGTTTAAACTTATGACCTCTAATATTGGATACCCCTTCCCTGGAGAAAAGGCCTTGTCTATTTACCCTATCCATGCCCCTCACAATTTTATAAACCTCTATAAGGTCACTCCTCTGCCTCTATCATTCCAAGGAAAATAGCCCCACACTATTCAGCCTCTCCCTCTAGATCAAACCCTCCAGCCCAGGCAACTTTCTTGTAAATCTTTTCTGCACCCTTTCAAGTTAAACAACATCTTTTCCATAGCATGGGGGCCAGAATTGAATGCAGTATTGCAATAGCGGCCTAACCAATGTCCTCTGCAGCTGCAACATGACATCCCAACTCCTATACTCAATGCACTAACCAATAAAAGCAAGGCATTGAGCCACTGCATACAAGTGGAGTGTGATGGGAAATGAAGTTGGAGGTCAAGATGGGGAAGCACTTCTGACTGTTCAGACTCTCCATAAGCAATGTTATAAACACTCCTGCTTCCTGCCAAACTAGATCACTATCCCTGTAGTCAAGTTTAAAATGTTACGATTGGATGCAACTCTTGTGTTTTTGGTGTTTTCATTGTAGCGTTTCTGTGATGACATGGCCATTTAGACTTCACTTACATGAGAAGAAATAAATATGGCACAGCTGCAGCCAGGTATCTTTTAATGGCTATGAGGTTAGTGTACGCCATTCATTTATCAGCACTTACTACAAGACACTCTCAATTCAATGGACACTGGGGATGAACAACAAGTACTGGCTTTGCCCATAGCCCATGACAAAATAAAAATGACGCCCAGCCTCCTTCACTGTTTTCAGACTCAGGACATCCTCATTATGCATTCTTAAACACTTGCCTGTGATTCAGGTCATCTTCTCTGTGACAGAAGGGACTTGATGTATTAATTTAGATGCATCTTCAGGAATTATAGTTCACAAATGACAGAAATTTATCCCTAGGTTAATCATTACAAAGCCTATTGCATAGACATATGTTCATATTTATTTGTGTTTATATGTCTCATGGTGAAAGTGTAATCTTTAGTTTTACCTAGGGCTTGTGAGCTGATAGTGAGTGAAGCTACCCTGAATTTCCAATCAATACAGCCTAGCAGGAGACAAACTCATTACAGACAGCAACCACTTGTCACAAATGTGCCTAGTGCAGGTAAAGAGCTGGCATTCAACAGACTAAGATATAATTAAATGGGCAGGCCCTGGCTATCACTGTGACAGCATATGTAACCTATATCAGGAAGATTTGTTTGCATTGTCATTATAGAGTTTTTAAAAATTAATTCATGGGATGAGAGCACCACCAGCTAGGCTGACATTTATTGTCCATCTCTAATTGCCCAGAGGGCAGTTAAGAATTAACCACATTGCTGTGGATGTGGAGTCACATGTAGATCAGATTAAGGAAGTAAAATGACAGATTTTGTTCCTTAAAGGACACTAATGAACCAGATGGGTTTTTTCCTGACAACTGGCAATGGATACATAGTCATTATTGGACTTTTGTTTTCCACTTCTTTTTTATTATTGAATTCAAATTCCAGCATCTATCCATAAGACATTACTGGCCACTGAATCAATAGTCTAGTGATAATACCATAAGGCCATCACCAATCTATTTGAAATTACAGCATCAGCAGAATGGTATCTTGGGCTGGATTCTCAAATTTAAGACAGTGAGAAGATTTTAAAAGAGACATTCATTGAGATGACTGCAGAGTCCAGATTTAATTCAAAAGACTCTCAAAAGGATTGTATATAATCAACAACATTCAGCCCAGAGGCTGTTGTATGCACTAGAAGATTTACAGTCAGAACCTGATACTGTATCTGAAATTATCACATTCCTGATGAAGCACGAGTTCAGAGGAATGTCAGCATTGGCTGCTGTCACACCTGACACTGTCTGGGTCATTAAGTGAAGATAAATTTTATGGGAGAGATAATGGGAACTGCAGATGCTGGAGAATTCCAAGATAATAAAATGTGAGGCTGGATGAACACAGCAGGCCAAGCAGCATCTCAGGAGCACAAAAGCTGACGTTTCGGGCCTAGACCCTTCATCAGAGAGGGAGATGGGGAGAGGGAACTGGAATAAATAGGGAGAGAGGGGGAGGCGGACCGAAGATGGAGAGTAAAGAAGATAGGTGGGGAGGTAGGGAGGGGATAGGTCAGTCCAGGGAAGACAGACAGGTCAAGGAGGTGGGATGAGGTTAGTAGGTAGCTAGGGGTGCGGCTTGGGGTGGGAGGAAGGGATGGGTAAGAGGAAGAACCGGTTCTTAGAAGAACCCTAACCGGTTCTTCCTCTCACCCATCCCTTCCTCCCACCCCAAGCCGCACCCCCAGCTACCTACTAACCTCATCCCACCTCCTTGACCTGTCCGTCTTCCCTGGACTGACCTATCCCCTCCCTACCTCCCCACCTATACTCTCTCCACCTATCTTCTTTACTCTTCATCTTCGGTCCGCCTCCCCCTCTCTCCCTATTTATTCCAGTTCCCTCTCCCCATCCCCCTCTCTGATGAAGGGTCTAGGCCCGAAACGTCAGCTTTTGTGCTCCTGAGATGCTGCTTGGCCTGCTGTGTTCATCCAACCTCACATTTTATTATCCATAAATTTTATGGGATCTTGTTCAAAAGTTCTTAAGCTTCAAAATTGCAAGAAAAGTTTCTCAATGTCCTGCTCCCTGTATTTTCGAACAAACCCATCAAGTACACGCTGCATGCTAGTAAGTGAAAGCACATTGTGACTACTTTGCAAAGTTGGAATCATTGGAACTTCATGCTTTTAATAGACAGATATTGCGTGGGATGATGGCTCTGAAAGAATTAATGTTGGAGTTGCATTGAGCACTGTCCAGTCTGATGCCAAACAGCCTTTGGTTGGACAGTCAGGCACTCTTGCATGAGATCCTGACAGAGACAGAAACAGCACCTCTAGCTCCTGGGTAGTCTTCAATAATTTTGGCAAATCAGTCAATGTAATTTACCTGTTGATAACATGCATACGTTACATTCCTGGAATGTAAGAATTGGGCCTGGTTGTTGCCGGTCACCCTTTGACAACAGCTATTGGCTCAGCACAGGAAAAGGATCAAGCCTATATCGATAACCAACCAACTTTATTGGTTAGTTAGAACCGACATACGATGCAAACCGTTTGGTCAAGAAAAGTGAAAAGCCTGCATTGCAATTCATACAATCTATGTGCACACCTGTTAGGTTTCTCAGAGATTCCCCTGAACAGCCACAGAAAATAAAGGCTAATATACCCGAGAATAGGAGCTCACTGTGGCCAGGTGATGTTTTTTTTTCCTCTCTCTCTCTTCCTCCCCCCCCCCCCCCCAACCCACCCCAGATACCTTGTGTAATCTCAATCTTTCTAAGCCTATGGCCCTCAACTTCGGGGAAAGTTGATCTCCCGAGTTTTCACAGCTGGTACGCCTGAAATCTTTCATTTTTATCCTTTTGCCTCAATTTCCCAAGCAACACTTCCCTTCTCATTGTTTGTTCTGGCTTGTGTGGTGAGCTGGTGTCTTTTTGTTATAGACACTCTCTCCAAGGACCGTTAATGTTTCCTCATTACTCTTCCACCAAATAAGGATTTATACCTTGTGCTATTCCTCTCAGCTGACCTGGTTCAAACTATTCCAGTTATCATGAGACAGTGAACGGGGCTAGGGTGAATTCACAACTTGCTGTTTTTATGTGTGAGCAACCCCTGGCCAACACTGAAATGTTCATTCCATAGGTGAGTCTCTTCGTTGGGAACCTTGGAGATGAAGGAGGTTCATCATAATGCAGCACAATGGGAGAAGGATCACAATGCTTGGGCAAGCTAACAATGTCATTCAATCTACTCATCATGACACTTCAATAGGAGGTGAAAGCAAGGTAAGTCTTCACAAATTCTGTCCAATCTTCTTTACACGAAGGCTCATATTCCTAAAAGAATGAGCTAATTTTTCACACATTGAAATTAAATGAATTTAACTTGTTATTAAATGTTTAAACATTTGCCTGGCAAGCCAACAAAGATTTCTTCAGATTTTATAAGAAGTGAATGTCTGTTTACGCCAGCACCATTGTAATTAAGTATTGTGTATAAAAGTTGTTTCAAAGCAAGGATGTGGCCTTGGACCTTACTTGTTGATTTTCAAAAATGTGTGGTGTGAAGCCATTCTAAATTGTCAGGTAATACACTAATACTTGATCCAAAATCAAGAGAAATCATGTATCAAAATTCCTGACTTCTAAATTGATAGATAAATAGTCAACAAGTAAGCAGTTTTCTTTGTGAAGTTTGGTTTCCTATTCATAATTGGGGGTGGGGACTGAAAACAGAACTGTCATGGTTTTTGAGGCTTAAGAAAGAAGGAATTCCTAAGGTTGGAGGTTGTTGATAGACGCCGGTGCTGGGATATTTCAGCTAAGCAGAACAATGTCTGAAGGATGTCGGAAGCTTTAGTGTTTTGGAACTTACTTTTGCATTATTTTGTTTGGAATTCAGAATGCAGTAAAAGGAGTTGAAAACATTAATCTCATTGATTAATTAGTTGATGCGGAAGTACCTTTTCTTTAGTTTGGATTATCAGTCAGCTGTTAAGACATGTTTGATCTGCGTTGGTTTTAATTTCTTCATTGCATGTAAAAGTCTTGATGAAAACTTGTCTTGAGGACTTCTCTGACTGATCGTTAATTAGTCTTTTACAATCCCCACACTAATTAATAATTTAGTAACAGTACAAATTCAGGGGCAAGGACTAAACCTTGCATCCTGTTTTTAGAAAAAGCGGGGTGAAACCAACAGATTTCTAACCTTTGACCTTTTATCATAATATCTCCAGTGTCTGCTTCTTTTGTTTTTAGCTTTTTCATTTCAATACACCAACCTTCAACTCACTTTCCTTTTTTTCTTAAGGCATCAGTATTCTCCTCCACCTCCAACTCCCCCGCATTTGTTTCAATTGCCTGTCTCCGAGCTAATCTGGCTGTTTTAATGCAAATGTCAGGAAAAGAAGATTCAAAACTTAGATGAAATCAAGCAAACCTTTGATCCACAATTAATTGACAGTCTCTTATTTTGATCTCTATTTTGATTTAAATCAGCATCTGCAATACAGATGGAGGCTTTCAGCTGAAATGTTAAGATGTTGTTCAGTTTCAGGTATAAATTTTCTTCCTATATGTTTCTATTATCATTTTATTTTTATTTGTAAGAATATGTATTTCACAGGAAGCAACTTAATGTTCTTCATTGAATACACCTTACTGAAAGGTTTCAAACAGTGATTGGCCTGATACTAGCCTTTGGCAGTTTTGGTACAACCTGGATAGCTTTAACACATAGTCACTGCATGGCAGCAGAAGAAAGATAGTGCAGCTGATTTGTTTGCATCCAATGCCTGTAAGATGGTCCTAGATCTCCAATGGCATTAGAATAGGTGTAGGGTGACCCTGGCCCATTCATACACATGACCAAAAGTTCTCCCCATTCAAAGTGATTGCATGTTTACCATGAGTAAAACCAGCCAAATCTGGCACATCCCATCAAGTGAATAGAGCTAAAGATAAATGTGAATATTGTGCGGCTGGACCCTGTATTCTTACAGTTGGATGTCTGGTTGTTTACATAGTAATTTGTAGAGAGCTTGGCTAAAGTCTGGTCACGTTTCAATCAGTGTCACAGATACTTCACTGATCAGCAAGAGCCATGGACTAGAAGATAAAAGCACATCATTCAGAATATTCAGCATAGGAACAAAGAGGGTAGAGAACTGATTCTGATTAGGTCAGGAGTATAGAGTATAAGGATGTCTGTACCATGAATGCAATGAAATGGAAGTCATGGAAATGATTCCTGCGGATTGATGTTGGGCTTGGATGTATCAAAATGAGTACAGAATAATTTGAGATGTTGGGTTATGATGTCTAGATCTATCTGTGTCAGCTTGTTGCCATGAAATTAGATTTTGATTGAATTAGTTCCCTTTGACATTCGCTGCCACTAAACATCCATTAACTTTTCCACTGAAGAATGAGAAAGGATTTTACGAAATGAAAAAACCCCGTGCTTGCTTCACAGCCATTCCTTTAACATGACAATTACCACTTTAAACTTGCAGTCTGATTTTTCTCTCTATTCAGAAGTCCTGCCACAGATGGACACAGCAGTTCATTACTGGACTACTTTGATGATTGTCTGCCTAACAACCCTAAAGGAATTAATGTAATACACTGTAGTATCAGCTCTCTGTGCTCTCCCTATCTGTGTATATACTCTTTCACTGAGTATATTGATGCATATGAAATTCAACAAAACTAAAAATTACAGTACAAAATGACAAGGTGTAATATCAATACTATGTTGTTTTGACCTTTTATTGAACTTCATGCATCAATGAAAGTCAAATGCAAAATAAACTGAAGGAAACTTTAAGACATCAATTTATTTAACAACAGGCGTGCTGTGGGTGTTGGATGTGTGACTGATAAAGTTAGCAGGAGAGGATAAAAGAAGAGTGTAGCCTTCTAAATTATTCAATGAATCTCCCTAATGACAAGATAGCAGGAATGGTCCTCATCTGTTTTGACAGCTGTGGCATTTTAACACAGAAGCATGTTGTCAATCACAGATGCCCAGTTTCTAGCAGAGAGCGATGTGTATGCTTCGTGTGACATAATCCCACTGATAGATATCAGAAATGACAGAAGAAAATGTCAAACTGAAAAAAAGTTCCAGTTCTTTGCGGCTAGGTAAATTCGAGAATGTTTTGTCATTGCTCTGCACGAGCACTGTATGAACTACAGCCACATTCGTGGTAGAACAATGGCTGCTCTTCAATGTGCATGCTCATCCTGAGTAACAGTGACCAGAGTAGACCGTCCATCCTCAACCTACTGGAACTATCTGCAGCCTACAATCCTGTTGATTACAATATCCTCTCTAAACACCATTTGTGTGACATCCACCTGGAGTGAATTTCCCTTCCAAAAATTAACTTTGTACTTAAAGAATCGTACCACTGAATCACTTGCAATGGCTTTTCTTCCAATCCCTGCACTATTAGCTCTGAAGTTCCACAAGGATCTATTTCTCATCTACATGATGCCTGTTGACATCATTATCTGAGGGCACAACTTCAGAATCACTGTGCTGATCACAGAATTGTTATGGTGTAGAGGCCATTCAGCCCAGCTTATCTGTGCCAGCTCTTCAAATGAGTATGATATAACTTAGTTCCACTCTCTGACATTTTTCACATTCTTTGTACATGATCCTTCTGAAATAATCATCTATTTCCTCTTAAATTCCTTAATTGATCCTGTCCCGACCATACTTTTGGGTACATCACGTTTGCTTCTTTTGAAAACTATTTCAAATCTGCATTATCTTGTTCTTAACCTTTTTTTGAGTGCTAACATCTTTTCCCTGTCTATGCTATCCAGTCCCTTCATGATTTGTAAAATTTCCACTGGATCTCTTTCTCTCCAAGACGAACAGTCCCAACCTATCCAACCTCTCTTAATCACAGAAGTTTCTCATCCTCTGGCAAAAAAGTAAAAATTGTCAGAAAAGCTCAGCAGGTCTGGCAGCATCTGTGGAGAGCAGTCAGTTAACATTATGGGTCAAGTGGCCCCTCTTCAAATCATCCCTGGACCATTCCTGCAATCTCAAAGCTGTAAACATCCTTCCTACAGTGGGCACTCAAGGCTGTATAGAATATTTTGGCTAAAATCTAAAGGGTGAATTATACAAGTTCAGTATCACCTCCTTGCTTTTGTACTCAATGCCCTTAATAATAAAGCCCAGACTGCTATATGTTTTATTAGCTGCTCTCTCTCCACTGTCCTGCCACATTTAATGATCTGATTCACCGAGATCTTCACTCTCCTACACCCTTTTTAGACTGATACATATTTCATATTGATACTAATTCATATTTCCTTTCAGTGTTCTTGCCAAAACACATGAACACTCTCTTCTCCGCATTCAAATTCATCCGCTACACCTCTGTTCAGTCCACATCCTTCAGAAGTTCTGTGCTGTCTTCCTCATAGTTCCAAATTTCATGTAATCCACAAATTTTGAAATTTTCTGCTGCACACCAGCACATCAATCAATTAAAATATATCAGAAAAAAGTAAGGGTCCCAATACTGACCTTTAAAGCGTCCTTTACAAATGTTCCTTCAGCTTGAAAAGTATCCATTGACCATTACACTGTTTCCAATCACTCTCAGCTAATTTTATATCCATGCTGCTACTGTCAGTTTTACTGTTCCCAGCTCTGTCTCACAGCACAGCGCAGTTTTCTACTGACATGCATTCTTAGATGAGTAGACATTTCTTTCAATTGTATCTTGTGAAGAGCAAAGTCATTGTCTTTGATTTCCACCAGAACCATAATCTCTGTTCCCAATCCTCTAGCAACTAACTGAAGCTGAGTCAAACCATTCAAACCTCTCGTGCACGTCAACACCAGGATAAGCTTTCTGATGGTCTTGATTGTACATTATTCCATCTACTTCTGCTTTCATAACTGACCCTAACTGAACAACTCATTGCTGAAACCTTCATTGATGCTTTTGTTGCCTCAAAACTTGACTATTCACTCTCCTGGTAGTACTCCTAATTTTACACTATATATAAAATCCTAATTCACACCTTGTGGTATCCTCAGATGACCACTACTGGCATCTTGTGGTATTTGAACCGCTAGCAGTTTGTGCTACTGGATGAAGGGTTTGAGATCAGTTGCTGCCTACAACCCTCCTTTGTCTTTTGTTTGCCTTGGGCCTATCTGGTGATTTAATTGGAGAGGATACTCCACTACAGAATATTTACAAAAGAGGATTACTACATGATGGCAATATCTACAACTCCTTTTGATCAGGTATAATCACTAGGATCTGAGGAAGCTGATACAGATACATCTGCTCTCTCTGAAAGCTAGAGTTGAACTGTTTGTCTCCACCCACTGACTGACATCTGTAGAATGGGTGGAGCATTTACCCTTTTAGAACATTATAACCATATATAACACATGTCTTCACTTACTCCTGTACTTGCTGACTTAAATAGCCGCTTTGTGTGGCTTATTTGTTTCAAATTTCTTGACGTGGCTTCCAATTCCCTAGACAGGTCCTCCCTAATCTCTAATTTGTTCATCCTGATAAGGCTTTGTAATCTGTGATTTTCCTTTTTCTGGCATTTTGCACATCCCCAATTGTAAGTATTTTGACAGTGGTGTATTATGCTCAGGAATTCCCTTGGTAATCCCCTCTGCCTCGTTGCTGTCTTCTTTTCATTCTTTGAGTTACTTTGTGAAATCCACCTGCTTCACTAAACACTCAAATATCTGTCTGATATTTGCTCATGTGGCTTAGTGTTTAGTGTCATATGATGACTTAATTGTAAAAGATCTTTGGGCATTATACAACACATGTATACATTGCAAATGGTTATTGATTATATTTTGGGTTAAGCAACAAAAATTTCAGTTTGTATAGTGCCTTTAACAGATCAAAATGTCCCAAGATCCTTTGTTTGAGGAACCTCCTGCAACATTTATCAACAAGCCACAGAAGGGGTTATTAGGGCAGGTAACCAAAAACTGGGTCAAAGGTTTAAGATTTTGAAAGTGAAGATGAATTTTTAAATTGAATTGTTTCTGCATTGAGAGCTCAAATACCAGAGATGCCTAATGGGTCGCAGAAGGGGTATGAGTTAGAGATTTATTACACTGGTAGAGATAAAAATGCAGAAACATTCTGAAACACAAACCCCATCCTATTCGAGCCTGTGTACTTCTGGTTTTACCAGGGGTGAAATGAGGGTGGTCAACCTACTACTGTAAAGTCTGTTGTTCACTTAAATAATGTGGTGAAGCTCTGTGCTGTCATTTAAACAGCAATTCTATTTCTAACCACAAGACTGTGAGTTTCCGAGGCCATAGGAAACCAGTTTCAAGGAGACCAGAAGAGCTGAATAACACAGCAGTGTCTGCAGGCCAAGAGGAGTAGGAGTGTATCCTTCAGGTCTCGCAGGCCATCCAGTGAACCCTTCCCTTCCCTTCCACCTCCAAGTTGTCTCTTTGTCCCTTTTTGGCATTGCCAGTTATCCAGCTACCATTGTTAGCCATCCCACATTTAAACACATGCCAAACAGGAGCTCTCCAATGCTCATCACTCAACTCCCACTGCAGCTACATGCGCATTTCATCTGTGGCATTACAGTCTAATAGCTCAGAAAGCCCCAGTCTATTAATCAGACTGCCTAAGGGCAGAAAATAGGTTTAGAAGAGTCTTGCGGTTATAAATTGCGGGATATTTAGGGAGCCTGGAAAGATGGCAAGCTCATCTTCGGGATAAAATTCAATTCTTTTGAAGAGCCCCTTTTTAAAGATCTGTCATTCAGCTCCTGCTAATCTGTATCACAACTGCACGATGACAGTACAGAAGTGAAGAGCCTACCATCGGTTATCTCTGTTCAGGTCTTACTCCCTGCATTGTGTAGGTTTTTCAAATATAGTATTTCCTTCCATTATTTTCAAAGTTGGATGAATGGGCACTCTTTAATAGCACATTGCTGTCCTCAAGTGGCAGTTTCTCTCATCACAACTTCCTGTTTTTAATCCTGTTCATTAGCGATGTTGGGAATAATACTTTCAGTGCAAAGTAGTTCCATTGATCAATGGCAAAACAGACAAGATTGGAATATACATAGTCAAATGAGTGAGAAGAAAATTCAATATGAATGCAATACATGGTGAGGTAAGTGCAGTGGGTTTAGTGTTTGTTTTAAAAGGACCCCTTTGTCCAAAGTTTTTATTTTGCAAACTAAATCCACTAAGGGACATTGAATGCTCAATTACTTGTCGAGTCTTAATCTTGCCATATTTTGCAAGCCTTCATTATCTCTTTCGAGGAAAAGAACTTGATTTTTATGTTCTTTAAGTTCTCTCCTTTACAAAAAAGAGAAATTCCTTCTCTATTTTCTTTTTCACAGATGAGTGAAACACTTTGGTTCATTTCTGTCATGAATCATTGGGGTAGCAATCAAAAAACATTATTCCCAGAGTTGTCACAAAAGTTAAAGCTTTCGAAAAGTATGCAAACTTCCTCAATTTACCTGATTTTTAGACCCAGAATGATAGAATCAGAGTCATACAGCACCAAAATAGACCATTCAATCTAACTTGCTCATGCTGACCACCATGTCTCAATCTGATTTAATCCCATTTGCCAGAATTTAACTCCTATCCTCCTAAACTCTTCCAATCATGTACCCATTCAGACAATTTTTACATGTTGCAATTATACCCACATCCACCACTTCATCTGGCAGCTCTTTCCTTGAAATCATAGACCAGGTTTCTGCATTTCTCAAGGATTGTTAGTTATTACAAGTAATTTAGACTCTAGCTTCAGATGACCAATTTAATCTGTCAGCATATGACACCACAGATTCAAACTCTAGTCCCCTTAAACTCTCCCTTACAGACACAGCCAGTCAGTCAGGCAGATTCTTCACTTGTGAAGATCAGTTGGGAAGAGATTTGTCAGCGATTTCATTGGCACACCCGTTGGTGGCTGTGGAGTCCTATCCTGGACCTGAAGATCCTGGGGCAGTGCAGGCAGTGGAATGCTCCGGACAGCAGGGCTTGAGATGAGGGCTCCTTCCTGCGTTTCCGTCTGTCCTCTGCAGCTGCTCTCCTCAAACATTTGAACTGCTCCGTCGCCATCGTAGTTTTCTTCCGCCATGCATCCCTGTCAGAGGCCAGCTTTTGCCATTCCGTTGAGGTGATACCGGCCTGAGACAGCTGTTGCTTCAGTTGATCCTTGTAGCACTTGCGCGGGGCACTGCGGTTTCTTCTGCCAGTGCAGAGTTCCCCGAACAACACTGTCTTGGGTATTCTGGTGTTGTCCATCCGTGATACGTGACCCGACCATCAAAGTTGCTTCAGGAGAAGGGTCGCTTCGATGCTGGGGAGCCGGGCCTTTTCCAGCACTTCGTTGTTAGAGACGCGGTCCTGCCAGGTGATGCCCAATATAGAGCGCAGGCAACGTTGGTGGAAGCGTTCCAGCAGCCACATCTGTTTCCGATACAGAACCCAGGCCTCGGAGCCGTAGAGCAGTGTGGTGATGACCACGGCCTTGTAAACCTGGATATTCGTCGAATGGTTTCCCCATACATGCTTCCGCAGTCACCCGAAGGCGCTACTTGCTTTTGCAAGGTGATTGTCGACGTCTCCTGCGACTGTAGCACCATTGGAGATTACGCTTCCTAGGTACGTGAAGCGTTCGACCGTGTTGAGGTGGTGGCCGTCGATCGAGATTCGAGTTGGGTTGGAAGCGCTGCATGGTGGCTTCTGGTACAGGATCTCCGTCTTCTTCAGACTGATCGTTAGCCTGAAAGCCTTTGCAGCTTCGGAGAAGCACCTCACTGCAGTCTGTAGTGCATCTTCTGTGTGTGTGAGTAGGGCGCAGTCGTCCGCATACAGCAGCTCCACGATGGGCCCCCGTGTTGTCTTCGTGCGAGCGAGGAAGCGGCGCAGATTGAAGATATTGCCGTCCAGGCAGAAGTGAATGTAGATGCTGTTCGTGATGCCCTCCTTCACTTCCTGCAGCATCATGCTGAAGAAGATGGCGGAGAGTGTTGGTGCCAAGACGCAGCCCTGCTTCATGCCATTGCTGATGGGGAGCGGGTGTGATAAGTCACCGTTGTATTTCACCTTGCCGCTCTGACCTTCATGAAGTTGCTGTTGGATGGTTAATAACTTAGGAGGGCATCCGAGCTTCCCCAGGATTTTCCATAGACCGTCGTGGCTGACAGTATCGAAGGCTTTGGTGAGGTCAATGAATGCCGCGTATTGTCCAATGTCCTGCTCACAGCATTTCTCCTGAAGTTGGCATAGTGCGAAGATCATGTCAAATACACAGGGAAATGTGCGTGGATGGAGGAAAAACTAGAAAAACAGCCCAGAAGATCTGGTGAAGTCGTTTCTTGACCTTCATTTTCTGAATGCTTGAACTGATTTGTGAGAGGCACAGGGTGGTTCACTTATAAAAGGTTATCCATTGACATATTAATTAAATGTGTCAGCCTTCAGCAACTGCTGAAGAAGAGAGAAACTGGCTTTCTTTAGGTTTAAAATAGCTTTTGACTGGCAAGATCAGGGACAGCTCCCAAACTAATGGAGATCTGATCACTTCTGTATTTTATTCCCAGTCCCAAAGCTGTTCAATTGTCTAAATATCAATCACACATGCATGTCAGCCAGGTCTTTTTTCAAAACTTGTAGCAATCCATTTTAAAACAGTTCTTTTCCATTTCAGTCCACAAATTAAAAAAAACACAAAAATGCACAATCTTTACATTTGTTGAATTTCCTAAATGTTTGTGAGTAAAGCTTTCAATAATCCTCCGTTCTTTGTCTTACCTCAAACTGGGAAAGTCCAGAGAGATCAGTTGTATGTTTTCAAAACTGATGTAGTTTTATCAAATCTGCCAGTTATAATCTGTCATGGGGACTGTACATGTCATATACACTTAATGCCATACCTTCCATTTCAGTCACTCTGGCATTTCATTTAGGATTAGGTGCAGGGGGGTACTTTGGCATCGAAATTTCCTTAGTTTGCTAACAAGCATGTGTGTATGCAGTTCTGTTTTCTAAAAAAAATCAAAAAACATTATTTTTGAAATTTGACTTCATGACCTGACACGGAGTTAGGACAATATATCGCAGGGTTAGTGTGTTTTCGATAAGGCCATTGAATATTGAAGTCAGGTCCATTGGTTGAAGTAAAAGTAACTGCTATTGTCCTTCAACATACGTAGCACAGATTTCACTTCAAAACATAGCTAGCAATGACTGGTAGGAGACTTAGCATGTCACATTTATGTGCTCTGTGCCTAAGATCTTAATGAACACAAATTGTCATTGCACACAGAAAGGCAGGGATCTCTCAGCAGGTTTTCCCTATCATTCAGGACACCCTGGAGAATGTAGCAATCAGAGAATATGTGGCAACAGAGTACCTAGAGGAGAAACTGTGGACATTGGCAGTTTCCCCAAGTCACAGCTGGTATTGATTCAATACTTTGTAAAAACATTTCTCCACAGGCTTTAGCAAGGTTACAGTGTATAACAACCTTGTCCCAAACTTCCAGTTCAATAAACTTGCAGAACTTCTGAACGTAGCTTCTGTTGTAAATCTGAACGAAATGCTATTGGAAATACATTTACTTCCAGAAGTATCAAACTCCTTTCAGAATGAAGAGCTGCCTAACTGGTCAAGGTTAACCCGAAACGTCAGCTTTTGTGCTCCTGAGATGCTGCTTGGCCTGCTGTGTTCATCCAGCCTCACATTTTATTATCTTGGAATCTCCAGCATCTGCAGTTCCCATTATCTCTAACTTCTGATGAGTTGTTTTGTTAGCTTTTTCTGGTTTCCAGCACACTCCTCTCTCAGTGAAGACCCACTTAGCAATTTAGTGCGCCCAAACTAGACTCTGTCATTTTAGGTGTGGTAAGAGAACATTGAAGAGGTCAAGTAGAGCTCAGGCCTACCAGTCCAAGCAGATATAAAGAATTGTAACAGGAAAGCCGTAAGATTGATAATATAGAAGACAGGTTTTTCGGTTAAACCTGATTTCACATGTGATATTCTGAGAACATAGGATTAAAAACGTATTGCTGCAATTTTTATTATTACTTTACTTTTAGTCAAACAGAGACTGTTAAGATCCAGTGTGATGGACTTTTGTTTAATTACTGTGAATAGAAAATTACTAGCTGTGCTCAGTTACTTTTTAACTACCAGTTAATTATGTCAAAATGACAATGCATTGAATCATTGAAGTTGGTAGGGATTGGAGAAGAGGTGTAAACTTTTGTAATTTTCTGTTGTCTCTAAATAACAACGTGACATTTTTCACTTCAATAAATATGCTTGGGTTGTTCTGTATAGTTTTAAGAAAAAAGGATTTAATACTCTTGTTTGTCTTCTGCTTTTTAGTAAATAATTGTATGAGTGAAGAAATTCTTTCCATCACTAAAGTGCTTGAAAATCAGGTTGCAATTAGATTAGCATGCATACTGGGTGTTTTGTCAGCTTTTCCTGTTTCTAGCACTCTCCTCCTCTTATTTAAGAACATTGTTGTCCAATGAGGAATTGAACACACTAACCAAATGGATACTGTGGTGGAATATAGAGGGAAATGATTTAATCTGGTAAGAGTCTAAAAAATCAGAATGTTGACGTTGAGACCTCCTTCCACAATTAAGTACTTAGGCATTAGATGAAAAGTTTAAAGTATAATTTCCAAGCACTGGCATCTCATTATTAGCCCAACCTGTCACATTAACATCACTGTTATGATCTTCCTTTCCATACTTGGGCAAAGTCCAACTGCAAAGACGTTCAACAGGTTAAACAAGTGAGCACAAGGTGGCTTCCCCCAGCAATATCTTTGGAAATTTATGGAAAAATTGCTGTGATAACCATTCAGCATTTCTCCCTACATTGAACGATTTCTTCTGCACAAAGTACCTGCATAGCCAGTGACCACAATCTTCCTGGATCCTTCAGCCATGCAACTTTGGTATTGATAAACCAGCAGGTTCACAATCTCCTCATCCTCAACCGAGGAGGGTTAACCTGCACCTCAGCAGGAGACTCTGCACAAGCCTAGGCTGAAAGACACCAGGGAAGGATCACCCAAGTCTTTCAAGCCAACACAGCAGGCTGCCTCCATCCCAGCTCTGGAAGTTGACACTGCACCTTGACCCTTATGGGAAACAGGCAGAAGAAATCATATTGAGGGTTTCTAAAGTGACATGGGTGTTAAACTGTTGTAAACGAACTATCACTGTTGTCAATTTTCCACTTACACTGTAACAATCTTCATTTGCTGTTGTATGATTTTCGCTGTGTGACCTGGTTAATTCGCACCAGTGAGAGAGATATGGAGTCTCTTCAAACATTCCCCAGGATGCCACAAGTTGCAATGGCCAAGTGTTGCTCATCCTTTTCAAGCAACAAAGTCTTTGACTGCAAAATGGTCTCAAATGTGAGCGATATTGTCCCTGAAGTTTGGATGCTGCAACCAAGGGGTTGTTTGTTAAAGTGGAGGATTTTGAGGCTAAAAGCAACCTTTGTGGAAAATGGGCCTGGCCTGCACACTTTCTTTGTGTGTATATACGCACTTTACAGATCAGAGAGCAAAATCACTGAATCCACACATCTACATCGGGAATGTTGATCCTATCTTTGAGCTTTATGTGGGAATACTGTGACAGTCAAGGCTGGGAGATGGCCCCATGACCACTATCCCCCATGATCTAGCTGGCTGCAGGGAAGAGCTGGACAAAGATGCCCCTTATCACTGACACAGAGGATGTTCAAGTACATCGAGGCAATGTTACAGCCTTTCTGTGCACTGTAACTTTGGTGAGATACAGATGAAGGCTGAAGGAACTTCTTCGGGACTTCTGAAAACCTGGGTTTTCATGAGGGACTGGTCGACAGATGATGAAACGGGGATGACTGCCAGATGTGCAACTTTGTGTAAGCCAAGAAACAATTTCTGACCCCAACTCGGGTGATCCTAGAAATGGGTGGCTAAAAGTTTGTTTCTAGTCTCTCTCGAACATTATTCTGTCTTCTGGCGAGCGGGTGGAAAGGGTTAGTAGTTAAGGCTGCAGTGGGAGACCTCCTTACGTGAGTGGATATGATGTAAGAGTTTCAGCCAATGAGCCTTGCTGAGTGTGTGAAATGCTAAAGCTAGTGAGCGATGGTTGTCATTAGAGAAGATGGTGTCATTTTTGTGTCACAGATTTTTGTTGCCATTCTGTTGTAGCACTGCTGGCTGTCCTTTTTGACAGCAAAGACAGCATGGACCCATGCTTCTGTGCCCATACAGGATATGCCTGGTGGAGTAATCTCCTGTTGCAATCAGCTGGGAAGTGGACTGACTTTCTCTCTGCCACCATGTCCACTAGTACCTCTAGTCCTTTTGCTATAAAGCAGGTAGGTAGTTTATTGTTCTTCTGTGCCATTTTGTCAAACTTTAGAGTCAAATACTGTACTGTGGTGGAACGTTCCTTGCTTACAGCATCTGAAGTAGTGTTCAGCTGGACTTTAAATATGGCACCAGAGACTCGGAAGCTGGAGGATCTTAGTGGCAGTAAGACTGACCTCTCACTTGTCTTCTGATTCATGCCCAACATCTGACATGCATAAATAGTAGGGTGAAAGTGTACGTATTGTGTAAGGCTAACTCCCCTCGTGCTATGGCAGAAATGACTGCAACAAACTCAGTTCAAATGTCAGATTGGAAAAATCCCAAGCTTCAATGCATGCATTGTGAGAATGACGAAGGGCCCAAGCCAAGGTTCTGCCTGTACCATCCAGTCATTCCCTTTTTTTTGCCAATGAACTACATTGTCTCCTGGTTGACAATACCATGATTTTAAAATCCCTGTTGTTTTCAAATTCATTCATGGCCTTGTCCATCTTTGTCTCCTCCAACATTCTGAGCTGTTTGCTTTCCTTGACTTCTGACCATTTGCACATTAGAGTTTGATTATTCCTCTATTGATAGCTCTGCCTTCATCTGCCAAGGCCCTGAGTTCTAGAAATTCCCCCGTTTAGCTTTCTGCCTCCTTACCTCATTTTACTTGAAAATATTCCTCCAAACCTTACTCTCTGGTAAAAAGTCCGGACACTTGCACTGATGGCTTCTTGTACAATTCAGTGCCAGGCTTTGCTTTATGACATCACTCCTGTGAAGTCTCTTAGTGCACTTTTCTACATTAATGGAGTTATGGATGTTGTAAAGTAGTTGCTACTATTGTGGTCTTTCAAGCTCTTTCCCTGCGGCATGCTTGAAACTCATTGAACTTGAACCGAGCCACAGAAATTTGTTGTACTTTTCATTGGTAGATGTTTGTGCAAATTCAAGTTGAATGAAGATATGGTCTGTGAAGGAATCATTTTATTCCCAGTCTTGTTTGTTTGTTTCTTTGTTTACATCAAGTAAAAAATTACATCTCAGTCATTATTGTGAATTTGCTGAAATGGAAATAAATTGATAGATGGCATAATTTCTCCTGAACTGCCTTAATTTACAAGCTTTGCCTTTATCAGAGCTTTACTGAGCGCATGTCTAAGACAAGTTTCCTCAGAGTCAGTTGTTAATGCTTCTTTTATACATAAATTTATAATCTCATTACAATTAGTGCACCAAAGAAATTTTCAGCCTTCTCATTTTAATGCGAGAAGAAGATAAATCTTGTCCAAGAACCTTTCAGAAAAATGAATCTTTTACAGTAAGGCATCAATTCTTGTCGAGCACTATATATCCAACTCTGAGACATCAATACTCTTTATGTAAGTTATTCATGCTCTGCTAGTATTCATCTTGTCGTTCTTCATCGAGTCGATTTTTAAACCATTGCATTAGACTTTTCATTTCACATACTGGATGTGTTCTCAATTCACTTGGAATCAAGCCTGTGAAATAATACTATTATTCAGATATCACAAAAATGGGAAACAGAATAAAACATGCTCAATTACAGGGCAGTAATAGCTGAGTGCTGCATAAAACATCTCACATCATAGCTGACAGTTAGTTATCATTTCCATACTGAAATCAGCAAAAATAATGGCTTAAATTAAACATCAAAAAGGGAAGTTAAGAAACAGTCAGACTTATAATTCAGGCAAAATACAATGGTGCTGGAGAACTGAAATAAAAACAAATTGCTGGAGGAACTCAGTAGGTCTGCCAGCATCTGTATGGGGAAATAGTTAATCTGTTAAGTACAACAACTCTTTTGTTCAGAATTATAACCTGTTCTTGACTTAGAACTTTGTCTTTAAACTGCAATCTGTGTCTCTGAATTTGCAATTTACTTTGATTTATTACTTTCACGTGCTGGGGTACAGTGAAAAGTATTGTTTGGTGTACTATCCTTGCAAATCATATCTTACAGAAGTACATCAGCGTGATAGAACAGAGTGCTGAATATAGTGTTACTGCTACAGAGAAGCTGCAGAGAAAGATCAACTTTCTCATGTGAGACGTCAGTTCCTAAGTCTGATAACATTGGGGATGAAGATGTTCTTGAATCGGTTGGTAAGTTTTTCAAGCTTTCTTTTATCTTCTGGATAGAACAGGGTGGAAGAGAATGTAATTGGGATGGGAGGATTCTTTGACAGTGTTGGCCGCTTTGCTGAGACAGCAGGAAGAGGAGATTGAGTTAATGGATGGAAGGCTAGTTTGCGTGATTGACTGGTCTCTAATTTCTTGCAGGCTTGAGCAAAGAAATTGCCACACCAAGCTGTGATGGATCTACATAGGATGCTTTCTTTAGTGCCCTCTTCAGATATCAGCCTAATTTCCTTTTGAAGGCCTCAACTGAACTCATCTTCCCATCTAAATCAATCACTTTATATTTCTTCACATTGATCTTCATCTGCCTCCTGTCTGCCCAATTCCATGAACTTAAATCTATATTTTTGAAGTTCCAAATGATGTCCTACCAATTCATGTTGCTTTTAATTTTGCAGTCACCTGCAAATGTTAAAACTGTGTTCTCTAATCACCAGGGCTGCCTCCATAACACCTAACACTAACCCTTAATGTGGACTTGCCCCCTCCTTTCATTTGCAGCCTCAGCAGAGCTATTGCAAAGCTATTAGCTCTCTGATTGGGCTGACGACTTGGAGACACAGGCCACAATCCTTAACAAGGCAATGGTCTCAGAGGAAGTGATGGTTTGGTTGCTACCAATAAAATTGCTGGCATTGTCCTGAAATTGGCTCATACAGGCTGAAGACCTGCAGTTGAGTCTGGATTTTGGCAAGCTGTGATGACACCAGGAGCCTTTAGGAAGGCCACATTTGGAGTACCCCACACAGTATTGGTTGCGCTGCTAGAGGAAGGATGTTATTAAACTGGAAAAGGTGCAAAGGAGATTTACAAGGATGTGACCAAGACTGGAAGGTTTGAGTTATAAGGAGACATTGGATAGGCTGGGACTTTCCTCTTGGAACTTAGGCTGAGAGATGACCTTACAGAGATTTATGAAAACCTGAGGGGCATAGATAAGGTGAATAGCCAATGCCTTTCCCCCAGGGTAGAGGAGTCCAAAACCTTAGGGCATATATTTACAATGAGTGGAGGTATTTAAAAGGCACATGAGAGGTGACTTTTTTCCACGCTGAGGGTAGTGCATGTATGGCATGAACTGCCAGAGGAAGTGGTAGAGGTGGGTACAATCACAACATTTAAAAGACATTTGGAGAGATACATGGATAGGAAAGATTTAGAGAGATATGAACCAAATTCAGGCAAATGGGGCTAGTTCAATTTAGGAAACCTGGTTGGCATGAACTAGTTGGATTGAAGAGCCTGTTTCTGTGCTGTATGGCTCGAACTCTTTAAGAGTGACAGCTCTGGATTCTTTGGATTCCTAAATCCATTCATGGGATTTCTGATCTTTAGGAGCGTCCTTTTTAAGGGTAAGTTCATGAGACCATAAGAAATAGGAGCAGAAGTAGGTCATTCAGTAGGATCATACCTGATCCGACATTCCTAATGTCCATTTTCCTACCCTCCCCCTTACTCTGGATTCCTCTATTGATCAAGAATATAATTTGGGCTGGTATGAGTCACAAGCCCAAAATTGGCCCTCCCAACTTACAGGCTTATTTTGTTGGAATACACGTGGCCTGTCCTCCACAATTTTTTTTTGGGAGTTGGGACAGGTTCATAATATCATGATTCTGAGCACCTCAGAGATATCATTAAACAGCAGTCTGCATAAGGGAGCCTTTGAACAAGTTCCCTTCAAGGTAGTCCTAAATGGCCTCCCCCAACCCACCCCAATCTTTTTGTGTCTGGACTCTGAAGCCGTCGGGAGCATCCATTCTGTGTTTACCATGTGTGGGCGTGTGTTACAGAAACAGAGGTACAGCAGGCACCCAGGTTTGATCTTTGCATATTGAAACTCAACAGTTGAGAATGAAGAAGACTACTTTATCACAAGAAGCTACAAATACTTTATTTCTGCACAGGGATAGCATGGGACAGAGAGTTGGGGGCAAAAGCCACAGAGGGAGAGCATCATGCTCAGAAGATAGAAGGACCCAACCTGGAAAACTCACCACAGGCAAAATAAAGTGAATAATTATAACTTGAGGTATACTGTTGTGACTTCACCTCCAGGCACTTCCAAACTGAATTGCTTTCTATGAGATGAGAAACACCAGGTCCGCAATAATTCCAAGTACCATTTCTAGGACTCCTTGTAGGACCGTTATGTTTTATTCTTTACATCGTATAAATGCATGCCTCACCTTTAGAACTCTTCTTTCACCTGTTTGTGTCTTGTGCGCAATAGAGAGCGAGTCATGCTGGATTTATGTTTCAAATACTGAGACTATAAAGATTTATTCCTTGTTTTAATTGAAGTCTATGAGAGAGCCTGTTAATTTTGATTCTCTTGTGGGCATCACTGGATGGCCAGTTTTTTTATTGTCTGTCCCTAGTTGCCTTTGTCTTGTGTCATCTGATTTAAAAAGAATACAGCACACAATGGGTTAAAACACTCGTTGTGATCAGCCAAGAGCTGTGAAAAAGATAGTTATCTGTCAACTCTCCCCGATTGTAAAATTCCTTGCAGGTTGGCTCCGACTGACTTTCCCAATCCAATAAACAGGTACTGATGGGAGAGGATCCAACCAGATCTTCTGCAGAGCAGGAAGGTTTGGGGAGGTGGGTGGTCTTTGGGGTGGCACCCAGGAGGAACTGAATGTCGGGCTGGGTGTGACCTTTGAATAGTAGAAAGCGGTACCCTGTGGCCTGTTGCCGTCTTATCGGTTGTGTTTGAAGCAGCAAGATATCATCAATGGAAAAAGAATTCCCTGGAGCTCTAGCCTACAATCCCACGAGGATTACCATCAGCCTATGCAGATACTGAGTGATCTGGAATATCTCTGATGATAAAGAACCTTGGAGACATTTAGCCACAGACTGAGGGATAATGCTGGATAGCCCATTACAATTCACCCTGTCTTACATCCCAGTGACTCCTGCTGATTCTTGGGCTTCCACCTCCACTATCTGGTGTTTCCCATTTTATGCCAAAAAAATTTTGATCTTAGCTTTTACTAGTGGTTAAGTGTGTAAAGAGGTAGAAGTTTGAAGCTAAACCTCCTTGCCCAAATTCTTTTGTTAGTTTGAAGGCAACCTCTTTCCATGGGTTTAAAAAATAATGCTCTATTTTAACTTAACTCAGTTTCTTGGTGCTAGCAAACTGTTCCATGGCATCTTTTTTTCAAAAATGCTTCCAAAGCTTGACTTGTCTCCCTCGTGTCCCAGTAATAGAAACACTTAGTGTAGCTTGATTAGAGACTAATATAATTTGGGTATGACTCTTTCCGACTAAATTGCTCCAATATCTCAGCACTTCAGTTCCTTCACTGATGCCTCACAGCGAATGAACAGTGGGACTTTGAAAGCTGATGCTTTAATTGTGTCAAGTGCAGCAGGAAAATGATTTAATGTAGAAATCAAGATTAAAAAGTCCAATGCTGTTATTAACACAATGGACAGAAATTGTACAAATGTGGCTTGCTGTGGCCATGCGATCTCTGCTATAACTTTCTTTTGACTTTAGAAATAGCAGGCATTAAAATAGGAAACATAAAACATCGGGTGGAATTTTTCCAGGCACTGAATGAGTTGGGCATTGGCAAGGCAGTTGGGAAAATCATGAGATCTGTACTGAGATACTTCTCAACATTGAGATTAAAATGTTGCATTTTTCAACCAAGTATTGAACAGTGAGATGGGTTCGGGTTTGAGTGGGAAGAGGTCTATTGGGATTTATCAGCATCTCTATTTGTTCACCTTGCCACATTTATGTTCACTTTCTCATCCTACTACTTTCCAAATCAATAATAGGCTGCAACAATTTCTCACATGAGAGTTATGGCAGTTACCTAACAAGTGCAGCGCGTTCCTCTGGGGGCTTCATCTTGGCCATCAGTCACCAACATCTCAATGCACACTCCGTGGAAAGGACTGCACATACCCCAGCCATTCATCGATATTGTGTTCTGACCAGCCCAATCTTACCACGTTCTCATGGCACACTTTCAACCTGCTGGTAAGATGGTTTTGCACTTCCCCTTTGAGGACACAGGCACCTTTCATTGCTGCTGTATGGATGCTTTATTTGCAGAGGCTGGCCTCCATCACATGGATTGGACTGGACTACATCTGAGGCTGCCTTGCTTACTCTCTTTGTGTTCCCTTTGCTCCTGCTTGGATGCTTATCCCTGACTTCATGTTCCTTGTCTTTCTGCACTCTGCCCCCTCAGCCAGTGTTTAAGTATTCACCGTATGTCTTGACTCCCATTTTAGTACAGATACAAGCCAGACAAGCTTGTCCTGGCTGTCAGCAGTGATCAATGCAGGGGGTGAAAATGTTTCTCTCCAATTA
The DNA here is from genome assembly GCF_030684315.1 of Stegostoma tigrinum. Classification (NCBI taxonomy): domain Eukaryota; kingdom Metazoa; phylum Chordata; class Chondrichthyes; order Orectolobiformes; family Stegostomatidae; genus Stegostoma; species Stegostoma tigrinum. The sequence goes on from NC_081365.1 coordinate 65,791,906, forward strand.
GGGTAACTTCAAATCTCACACTTGCATCACGTGGCAGCACATTGAGTGTGCTTCATCGAAATAGCTTTGTCACTGTCAAAAGGGACTAATCCTCAGTCAAATCAAGGGAGATACCCTTCAGTCGGGGGCTCTGGTGCACTATGTTAAAGGCAGCCTCCAATATTGGTACAGGAGATTAGGCACAATCAATCAGACATTTTGCATGATCGGGGTGCAGTACCTTTTACAGTATGGGCAGAAGGTCATGGTAAACGTTCTTTAAAAAGCTCAAGGGGAGCCAGGGAAAGAGTTGGCCCATTCAAGGACAGAGGAGGAATCTATGTTTGGAACCACAAGAGATAGTTTAGGCCCTAGACAAATGCTTTGTGCTGATATTTGCCGAAGAGAAGAAATTGGTGGAGGATGATCTCAGGGAAGGGAGTGTTGAATTTCTAATCCAAATTGCAATTGAAAAGGAAGAAGCGTTGTGCATTAAGGTAGATAAGTAAGTATTAAGGTATATAGATCCCATCAGGACCTTAGGAATTATCCCAGAATATTGAGGGAGACAAAAGAATAAATTGTTGCAGCATTGACGGATATCTTTGTATCCTCTTTTTGGCCTCATGAGGTCCCAGACAAATGGAGAACAGCCAATGTTGTCCCTGGGTTTAAGCAGGGTAGCTGGGGTAATTCAGGAAATTATAGGCTTGTAACATTTACATCGGTGGTAGGGAAATTATTGGGAAAGATGCTCAGGGACAAGATTCTATACGCATTTAGAAGAAAATGGGCTTACAAGTAAAAGACAGCATGGTTTTGTGTGGAAGGTCATGCCTCACTAACTTGACCAACATTTTTTGAGGAGGTGACAAAAATTATTGTGGGGAAAAGTGGTTGGTCTTGTCAATGTGGACTTCAGTGAAGCCTTTGACAAGGCCTATCATGGTAGACTGGTATAAAAGGTGAAGTCACATGGTATTGGGGTGAGCTGGCAAGATGGGTACAGAAATGACTTAGTCATGGGAGTCATAGGGTACGCGGTTGAAGGATGCTTTCTGGAATGGAAGGTTATGACTAGTGGTTTTCCACAGGGATCAGTGTGAGGACATCTGTTTGTAATCTAAATAAATGATTTTCAGGAAAATGCGGCTGGTCTAATTAGTAAGCTTGTGGGAGATAGAAAGATTTGAGTTGCAGGCAGTGAGGGAGATTGACAGAAGTTACAGCAAGATATAGATCAGTTGGAGGCATGGGCAGAAAAATGGCAGATGGAGTTTAATCCAGACAAATGTGAGGTGATGCATTTTAGAAGGTCAAGTACAGGTGAAAATTATACAGTAAATGGCAGAACACTTTAGAAGTATTGACATGCAGAGGGATCTGGGTGTGAAGATGCACAGATCACTAAAGGTGGCAGCTCAGGCAGGTAAGGTAATTCAAAAAAGGTTTCCTGGCATGCTTGCCTTCGTTGGAAGGGACATTGAGTGTAAGGATAAATAAGTTACTCTGCAGCTTTACAGAACTTGAATTAGGATGCTTTTGGAATATTGCTACAGCTCTGGTCACCACTCTGCTGGAAGGATATGAAGGCTTTGGAGAGGGTACAGAAAAGATTTACCAGGATGTTGTCTGGTATGGGGAAATCTTGTCTATCCAACCTTTCTCATAGCTGAGATTTATTTTCACTGAAACACAGGAGGTTGAGGTTTAATAGAAGTTTATAAGATTATGAATGGTGTGGCTAGAGAGAAAAGTATGAGGCTTTTTCATAGGGAGGAGAGGTCAATTACAAGGGGACACATGTTCCAGGTGTGGCAGTGGTGGGAAGGGGGTAGTTTTTACGAGATGTGAGAGGCACCGTTTTCACACAAAGGATGGTGAGTGCCTGGAACACGTTGCTAGAGGGAGGATGTGGAATCAGGCACAATAGCAGCATTCAGGAACCACCTGGAAGAGTATGTGATTAGTAAGGGAATAGAAAAATATATTTCCTGTGAGTAAAGACAGTTTTTGTATGAAAGGACAAAATGTGTCAGCACAGGTTTGGAAGGCTGAAGGGCTTATTCCTGTGCTGTTTTGTTGTATGGGTCCACTGCAGACAATCCGAGGATGTTAGTTAGGAAGCTGTACCCCGATCAGTCAGAGATCTGGTCAGTCATCAGTCAAGGCTACCCATCCAAGTCAGTGAAGGAAGTAGGCCATGGTCAGTCCTGGGTGTCTATCAACTTGGGCCCAGGAGTTGTTGTCTCATCTGTTAGTAATAGAGGAGGAAGTCAGCTGTTTTTGAACCGCCCCAACCATCCAGGGCACTGTCTTCAAATGAGACATCAATTTTCCTTTGTCCAATATGAACCATGCAAGGCAACTCCAGACTGTCAATGCTTGACCTGGTGCCAGGAATCCTGGGATGCCTGGCAATGAAAAGTGCTTCTGTGTTTTGCAAGTGGGGGAAATGGCGGCACGGTGGCTCAGTGGTTAACACTGCAGCCTCACAGCGCTAGGGACCTGGATTCGATTCCAGCCTTGGGTAACTGCCTTTGCGGAGTTTCCACATTCTCCCCGTGTCTGCGTGGGATTCCTCCGGGTGCTCCGGTTTCCTCCCACAGTCCAAAGATGTGCAGGCTAGGTGGATCGGCCATGCTAAATTGCCCGTAGTGTTCAGGGGTGTGTGGGTTATAGGGGAATGGTTCTGGGTGGGATGTTTCAAGGGTTGGTGTGGACTTGTTGGGCTGAAAGGCCTGTTTCCACACTGTAGGAAATCGAAATATTCCTAGGGCACCATAGGAGTGTGGTGTACAGGTAATGAGCAAGTTTTGGAAAACAGCAAGAAAAATACTCATTAGACCTTGTAGACAGAAACCTTCCATGAAACTTGCCAAAATTGACACTTAGCTGATTTCTCAGCTCACGGTGTCAGAGTATCCAACTTAAATTATGTGGATTTTCAGAGCTATAAGAAAATCAGCTCCTGTAAAAACAGCAAGGAAGAATTACAATGGCATTCTACAACCTTGAATTGCTAGGTGAGTCAGAATGACTGAATTTTCCAAAGGTTAGTGCTTTGGAAATGAAAGATAATACAAGATGGGATTGGAATTTCTTCCAGTCATCATGGAAAAGGTAGTTACAAATGTGAATAAGAAGCGCCATCAAATAAGAGTAGAAACTCTATTATCAAAACTGAGGATAAAGTGTCACTATTGCATGCTAGATCTCACTCAGGACCAGAAAAAAAACAGACTAGAGAAATTTTGAAAGCATTAAAGATACATTTTGAACCTTCTGTTACCACTAATTAATTATAATATAGGTTCAACATCAGAGCTCAAGAGGAGAGGGATAATATTGATTAGCTTGTGATAGGGCTGATATATCCGTCTAATGACTATGATTGTGGGCAGCTGAAAGATGATCTTATCCAAGAAAATTTTCTTCAGCCAAAAGACATCCAACTATGACAGCAAATCTATTGAGAGAAGAGAACTTATTTTCAAGAAAGCTATTGACGTATACTGAAGCTCTGAGGTTGTCAACCATTATTGGATCATATTGACAGGAAAACCAATTATGATGAGACACATTACAGGCCAAATAGGAACAATGTATTGTAGAATGGATGAAATATTTACAGCATACTCATCAGAAAGATTAGTGCCAGATTTACAAAATGTACATCTTGTGGAGGACATCCCAGAAAGGAAAAGGAAGCATGTCCAGCAAGGGAGAAAGCAGAGCTCTAACATTAAGAAGCAATATCACTTTGCAAACAAGTGTTTAGTTAGAAAGAGGTGAAGCGAGCCTATGAAGATGGCTCCTGGAGAGATGTTGTCCACTGGTTCTGATGGATCACTTTATGCCATATAATGGCGTGGTATGGTCAGGTCTGAGGGCGATAAATGGCTTGTGAATGGTCGAATGACAACTGGAAAAGGAGAACATTAAGTGTATGTAACATGTCGGGTAGATACTGGTATTTTGTGCAACATTGAGCTTCACAGCTGTATGAAGTGACTCAAGATGGTGATTTAAAATGAAAGACCTCAAAGGTAAAATTGTGGTTCTATGATAGAAAGATACAGATCCCAAAAACACAAATGAAGTAGAGAGAACATCTTAATGGAAAACCCTGAAGACCTTAAGTTCCATATAATCTAAAACAAATTCTGTGTCTCAGTTGAAGCATGTTGAAAGCTTGGACAGGTACTTTTTAACTTGTAGAAGAGGTTTGCAATGTTTTGCAGGCTACTAAGCCATTGACTACTGGAGAGCTGCTAAAAGTTTAGAAAGATATTTTTACAGGTTTTGGATGTTTTCCTGGTGAATATTATCTTGCAGTGGACAAGAGAGTAAGACCAACAATATCATCTGCCAAGGAGACTTCCACTTGCCTTCATATCCGGACTGAAAGATAAGATAGAGGAGCTAAAAAAATCATAGAATAGAGGTATTTCTCCTATAACGTGATAGTAGCATCTTGTATGACCTCCCGCTATAGAAAATTGTGCAATAGAAAATAGCATCATAAGGAAGTTGCTACATCTGTACAGTAGAAAGTTTGCATCATCCAAACAGTGTCCCATTCATCAGTCACGTTACAGCATGTTAACAGATCACTCATTATAGCAGAAATGCCTGTAATTAAGAAAGCGATACCCCACAGACATGATGATCAGCATGGTACCAGAGGAAAGGAAGAAACCTTGGAAATCTGTGTGCATAGATCCAAAGCAAGTGAAGAGACGTCACAATTCCATACAAACAATTTAAATATTTTGCACTAGTCTGCCAAGGCAAAGGTCTTAACCTCCTTGCAAAGGATGGTGATTGGCAAATGAATTTGAATGAAAGTGTTAGTGTTCTGACTAGATTCTGGATGCCATTTTGGAAATACAAATGATCGCCTGTGCCACTTGGCATTTCTACTGCTCCTGAACAATTGGATAAGCCATGATTTTATTGAATGGCAGAGCAGGCTTGAGGTGCGAAGCAGCCTACTCCTGTTCCTATTTCTTATGATCTTATGGCATGACATTGTCAGTAATCTTCCTGGAGTGGAAGTGATTGTGGATGGTTTTCCAGTTCATAGATGTGGAGACGGGATGGAAGGAGCCATTCCAGACGACAATGAGAATCAAATGTTACTGCTAGAATGAACTGAACAAGAAAAAAATATTTGATGCCAAGCTCATAGATTGGGTACTGACGATGAAAGATCTTCATCTCAACCCTAATAAGATGGGACAGAGATACAGCGGCCAACAGGTGTGAAAACAGTACAATGGTTTATTTGATTCTTGTGCCAATGCACAGATTGAATCATAATCGCCCTTGCACTGCTTTCTTGCTGATTCAACTGGTATCACAAGATGTGACCAACTAAATTAACAGTCAGGTATAATTAAGCCTCTTTACTAGAACCTTGTTCAAAATGTAAAATGTGAATTTAATAAATGATTCTGGATTTAGATTTTTTTTCTGTTCTGACACAAAGTACGAGCAAGGTAATTTAAATGAAAACATCTTCAGGATGTGGATGAGATGCTAGCAAGGCACTATTTATATTCTATCTCTCGTTTTCTGTGGAGGTGATACTTAGCCTTTTTATATGTCCCCGTACAGTTTGTGTGAATGAAGCACCCACAATGGTGTTAGGCAGGAATTTAAAGCTTTCTGACTCAGTAAATATGGTTATACATGCATTGTATGTGTGTGTGTGTGTGTGTGTGTGTCTGTGTGTGCGCGCGTGTGTTTGTGTGTGTTGGGGGGGTGGGGTGGTGGGTGGTGGTGGTGTGGTGCTGGGATGGGAAAGACCTGGATGACTTTGCTGTTCTAGCTAATCTTGGTGGTAGAGTTCACAAGGGAGCTCAATAAGTTTCGGCAGTGCATCTTCAAACTGGAGATAGCAGCATGTTCCACTGGAAGAAGAGTGAACGTGGAATCCTGCAACAGCACCTCCACCCCCAACCCCCCCTCCCACCAGCCCCCCTCCCAAATCAAGTAAGCTACTCCGCCCTTGCTGATTTCTGAATCAAGAGTTGGAAAGTTCATTGTCTCTTGAATTTTGCTTATGAATTTTGAAGATTCCATTTGGTTTGCCTCAATTACAATGCCCAAGTGAGCTGGATTTCATCCAGGAATGACACTGGATCTGTTTGAAAAGATGACATTTCCTTGTCATCCTATACAGTCAGCTCTTTACTTACCTCAGTGCTTCCAATTGCCTGAGAGAATGTTTGTTTGTTTATTTTTAAAGCAAATAGAAAAGGAGCGTGGAGATTTATGTTGAAAATAAGATGAGTTGAAGGGATGAATATCAGTTTATCAAGAAAATATCCAATACAGCATTTTACTCCACATTTCCTTAATTTTAGTGTCTCTGCCATGTCTCTTCTTTCCAGTAGCCCAACTAGACACAGCCCCTATAATGATCTCCCTTGCCTTGGCCCTCAATCTGCTTCTTTGTCTATCTCCATTCCCACCTGTGCCATCCTATGCCCTCTCTCAGCTCCTTTTTAGTCCATGAAACCCAACAGGAGGGAGGATGGTAATTGCGGGGCCTGGACCTGCTCCTGGCCCGAGTCCTCATGACATCCCTCAACTGCCACACTCCCGCCCCACCTGAGGATAGTTATCCCACCTCCACCTCCTGCCCCTGACATTCCCCCTTTTGCCCTGAACCCAGTGTGGTGGTCCCACTGTAAACTTTGAGCACAGCAGCCCCAATTTTATCCCTGATCTGAGCACATGGGCCCCATCCCCAACTGCAGAATGGCCACTGCCATTCCAGCTCCCAGTGTGGGTACAGCGGCCCCAACACAACACAGGCACAGCGTCCCTGCTGCTCACACCTTGGTCCTAACCTGTGCACAGTTGCTTGACCCCCAGTCCGAAAGTAGCTTAGCTCCCTCTTTGGTATCGAGGTCCAACAAGAAACTGGGTCCTGGTACACCTGCTATCCCAGTCCCTCTTGACTTGGGCCCCCATCTCAAATCATCTGCTAAAGACGTCATTCTTTTGTTACCTCTAGATTTGATTACTTCTAAGTACTGCAGCAGTTGGCCCTCCATACACTGTGTGTGTGGATTAGCAAATCCTTGCTAAGACGCATCCTAAGTTGCAGCAAGTCTTGTTCCCCATCTCTTCCCCACCACCCCCCCCCCCCACCCCCCACACCATGCTCACTGTCTGACACTGGCTGCCAATCAAGGCAATGGGAATGTTTTGATTTTAAATTTTTCAAATCCCTCCATAGTTTCAAAGATCCCCACTTCTGCAATCTATTGCAGCCCCAAACTCTGAGATATATGCACTGACCTAAATTCTGGGCTCTTGAATATCTTTGACCAATGTGAGACTGATTAAAATCATTGTGCCTTCACTTACCAAGGACACAAACTCCAGGTGAACTTCCCTACTCCACTCCACCCTCCTAACACTTCTTTTTATCTTTTCAGACCCTCCTTGGGAGTTGCTGCTTTGTCCAAACTTAGTCTCCTGATTTTTAACCTCCTTATTTGGCTCAGTCAGTTAGCCTTTAGTTCGTTGGATAGCTGGTTTGCATTGGAGAGTGATGGGTTTAATTCCTACACTGGCAGATGTTGCCAAGAAAGACTCACCTTCTCAACCTCTCCCCTCGCCTGAGGCACGGTGGCCCTCTGGTGAAACCATCACCAGTCGTCCATCTCTAATCTGAAAGCAGCCCATATGGCCCAGTAGGACTGTGGCAATTTTAGCTTTCACTGCCGTACTTTATTTTGTGATGCACCTTTTGAAGCACCCTATGAAATTTGATTATTTTGCAGGCACTAGATACGCGTAAGTTGCTATTTCCAGAAATCTGCAAGAACTACAAATAGTAGTCTCTCCTTCTGTTAAAGAATTAGTATTTTGGTTATAAAATAAAACTGACTATAATTCCATTTCTGTTGCTTAACTTACAATCTTTTAAAATTCTTTTAGCAAAACAGCGCAGGCTGGAAAAGTCACATTTGCTTCCAATATCTAATTGCCCTTGAGAAGGTAGGAATGCATTGGCTTATCAAACCAATTCTTCTAAATTGACCAGTTATTTTGAAATGTCTTGGCACAGATCCAGTATCTTTTCATGATCTTTTCTTTCTGCTGGAGGAATGTATTTTCTGAAGAACTCCTTGATGTGGCAGTATTAACCTATATCGATCCTACATTGAATTGGGAGATCCTGGACTATGAGCCGCACTCCCCATTGAACCATTTGCTGCAAATTCTCTCTTATTTTTTAAATAAAAAGAAAATGCATGTTCCTGATGATACCTAGAATTAACAGTATAAAATAAAGCACAGCTAGAACTAAATAAGCTAAATGTCAGTTGACAAAGTGTTAGTGATTAATCAAACCAAACCTAAATACGAGATTCTATGATGGGGGAGGGAAATCTGTGGGGATCAGTGCTAGAACAAAGTCTTTTTCCGTTTTGGAATCAAAATGGGATCATGGAGACTGCATTTCCACGGCAACATCCTGACCAAAGATTGGCAATCAGTCTTTCAGATCTGAGAATGATAATTGATAGTTAACTGTTCTTGCTTTGGCTCCATAGAACCCCTACAGTGTGGAAACAGGTCCTTCGGCCCAACAAGTCCACACTGACACTCAGAGCATCCCACCCAGATGCATCCCCCTATAACTCACCTAATCTATACATTCCTGAATACTATGGGCAACACTATGGCCAATCCACCTCACCTGCACATCTTTGGACTGTGGGAAGAAACCGGAGAACCCGAGGGAACCCATAAACACGGGGAGAATGTGCAAACTCCACATAGACAGTCACCCAAGGATGGAATTGAACCCGGGTCCCTGGTGAAGTGAGGCTGCAGTGCTAACCACTGAGCCACCATGCCACCATGTTGACGATAGCCCAGCCTCCTCTTTGCTCTATAAGTTGATGTCCCTTTGTTGTCAGTTTCTTGTGTCCTAGCTCTGAATACTAATTGAAAGTTTCAAATTCTTGTGTTGTTTTAGCAATGTTTAAGTTCTCTACCAGTAAACAATTACATGGGTACAATAAGGTTAATACCATCTTTTTCAGTTCCTAGTTCTAGCATTAAGTAGAAGGGTGGAAAGATGGGGTTACAACAAAAGTAATTCTTAATGGTTCAATAGCAACCACTCCTCTGCTCTTGTTGCTAAACTCTCATGTTGTGGCAAAATAGACAACTCTACCTTTGATGTCAAATTAGTGTTTTGTTTTGGATGTTTGTTATTTTTGTTTCTTGTGCTGAAGAAATGATTTTCTGACACCCAATGTCACCTGTGGATTTCAATTTCAACTGTGCAACATTTATCAAATTGTTCCCAAAGCTAACCAAGATGAGAATTTCAGTCTAAACCACTGGCATCTTGATGGATACAAAATTTAAAAATAAAAATACAAATAATTGCATTGCCCTTACATTTTGGAAACATGTTAAGATTTATGGTACAGAGAGAGACCATTCAGTCCAAATTGCCCATGTTGAATAAAAACAAACTGTTAAATTTTCTATGGGAGCTGGGGTCACTTGCTTGAATGTAGTCTGAGGCTACGATCCCAGATTGATTTCCAGAAGCGCATTTCTCTTCCCTGAATAAGAAGATCAATGTGCTGTATGTACATCGTTGAAATAAAATGAAACTTTGAGCCATCCTTCAATTTGAATTGTTTCCTACATTGGCCTAATCAGAGGAGTGGCATGGTGGCCCTAGATTTTCCTCTTAACAAATCAGCATCAATTCGGGGTCAGTTGTTTTAATTGAGTGCAGAATATTATTTCAACAAGAAACTATTGTGAAGCAGTAAATTTCTACTGGAAATGATAGAATTTCAGGTTAACTTTTTTTCCATTGTTTAATTTCAAACTTTAATATTTTTGTTTATCTAACTTTCTCTGCTTCTGTCCTGATGGACCATATTATAGTTAGGGTCGTAGGTACATATGTATTAAGGCATGTGACTGTATTAGGATATTGAAGTGTGAGCCTGTTGGGAGTGTAATTGTGCTAGGGTGGAGCACAACGTGATTAATTATGTTAAGGTTCAGGACTTACAGGTGTGATGGTATTGGGGAGTAGGAAACAGGCTGAACAGTGTTGGAGGACAGGCTCACCACTGTGTCCATATTAGCACACAGTTTCACAGGTTTGGCTGCATTGTGTTTATAAGGCTGGGGGTAAGACTGCAGGTATAACTGCATAGGAGTACCTGTCCAGAAGTGCTCACTCTATTGCACGTAGCCTACAGATGTGACTACCTCTGGATGCTGTACTACTGGTGTGATTCTATTCGTGTATGGGATCCACAGGTGTGATTGTACGGAGCTTAGGTCCACAGTGTCTTTATTGGGGTTGGGTTTATGTGTCATTATTAGCAAGTGGAGCCACAGAGATGTAGCTTGACTTATTGAGTACAAGGATACAGATGCGGCTTTACTGATGTTCAGGATGACTGATGTATCTTATTGGGGTATGATTACAAAGCTTAATGTCAAAAGACGCAATTGTATTGGAGTTCTGGCCAAAAGTCACCAACTGAGGTTGTATACATGTCACCAGTGTAGCTTTAGTGGGTTCAGGTCTACAGATGTCAGTTCATACTACAATGAACTTTTGTGGATGTGGTGCCAAAGTAGTGAGCTGCTTTGTCGTGGATGGTGTCAAGATTGAGTGTTCTTGAAACTCCACTTATCCAATCAAGTCAGGAATATCCCATCACACTCCTGACTTGTGTCTTGTAGATGATACAGAGGTTTTGGGAATCAGGAGGTGCATTACTTGCTGTAGGTTTCTTAGCCTAGGACCTCTCTTCTAGCTCTTGTGTTTTATGTGTTGAGTCCAGTTGAGGTTCTGATCAATGGTAACCTGAAGGGTGTTGATTAGTGGGAGATTCAGTGACAATAACACTGAATGGCACGGTGCATTGATTAGATTGACCATCAACAACAAGAGACAATGCCTAGTATTTGTATGGCATGAATGTTGCTTGCCACTTGTCTGTCCAAACCTTGATATTTCCCAGATTCAGTTGCATTTGAACATGGACTGCTTCATTATGGGAGGAGTAGTGAATGGTGCTGAACGTTGCACAATGATCAGGGAACACCACCACTTCTGACCTTTATGGAGGTAAGATAGATGCAGTATTGATGAAGCAGCTGAAGATGGTTGGACCTAAGATACTACCCTGAGGAACTCCTTCAGAGATGTCCTGGAGCTGACATGATCACAACCATAACTATCTTCTGATGTGCAAAGTATGATTCCAACCTGCTTAGAGTTTGCCCCCGATACCCATTGATTCCTGTTTTGCTAGGGGTCCTTGATGCCAAACTCAGTCGAATGCTGCTTTGATGTCAGTTGGTTGCGCCCATTGTGGATCCATGTGGAAATGCTGTGTAAGTGCACCAAAACGGGTGAAGATTTAGACACTGGTGCAACACTCTTCTTCAAAACAGAGTGTGGATCTTTTCCATCCACCAGCTGGGGATGATGAGACTTTTTGGCTTTACCATTCCATCTGTAAGAGGCTTCCTCAACTTGAATATAAAACTTGAGTAAGATGATGACCACTGTACCATGGTTACACTGTATAAAGAAGAAAGAGAATCATATATCTGCTCCTCCGTCTTGCCAAGCCCACATTTTATTCTAACCTTGTCACAGGATCACTGTAATAATTCATTGTGTGAAATTAAGAGTTTCAAATTGAAGAGTGATTTGCTGCAAACTCACAGGAACAGGCTTGTCAAAGGTTTGCAAACATTGCCATCTGCTTATCACGACTGCATTGCACAGTTACCATGACAATATCATGTAATTCTGTTGCATGTCTTTATGCATGGCTATAAGCCTGGATAATACCCTTACTAAAACATGAATTTATGTAAAGCTCCAAAGATAGAATCAAAAGCACTTTACAGAACAGCCAGAGAAAATAAATGAGATGAGTGAAAGGGTGATAAACCAGTGAGGTAGGTGACCCACTAGTTCCAGATACTCTTCAAATCAATTGAAATTTAAATCAGACAGTTTCTGTAATGGTTGGGCAATTTACTCAGCCAATTTAAGTGTAAATGGTGAAAAGGAAAATGCTCATCTCAATAGCAATGAGATGTCCCGCAACTCCACCACACCCGACACTTTTCCCTGCAACCGCAGGAAGTGCTACACCTGCCCCCACACCTCCTCCTTCACCCACATCCCAGGCCCCAAGAAGACTTTCCACATCAAGCAGATGTTCACCACATCTGCCAATGTGGTATACTGCATCCACTGTACCCGGTGAGGCCCCCTCTACACTGGGGAAACCAAGCGGTGGCTTAGGGACCACTTTGCAGAACACTACGCTCGGTTCATAATAAACCAGTCGCAAACCATTTCAACTCCCCCTCCCATTCCTTAGATGACATGTCCATCCTGGGCCTCCTGCAGTGCCATAATGGTGCCACCCAAAGGTTGCAAAGAACAGCAACTCCTATTCCACTTGGGAACCCTGCAGCCCAATGGTATCAATGTGGAGTTCACAAGCTTCAAAATCTCCCCTCTCCCCACCGCATCCCAAAACTAGCCCAGCTTGTCCACGCCTCCCTACCCTGTTCTTCCTCTCACCTATCCCCTCCTCCCACCTCAAGCTGCACCCCCATTTCCTACGCACTAACCTCATCCCGCCCCCTTGACCTGTCTGTCCTCCCCAGGCTGACCTATCTCTCCCTACCTCCCCACCCACACTCACCTTTACTGGCTCCATCCCCGCCTCTTTAACTTGTCTGTCTCCTCTCCACCTATCTTCTCCTCTATCCACCTTCGATCCACCTCCCCCTCTCTCCCTATTTATTCCAGAACCCTCTCCCCATCCCCCTCTCTGATGAAGGGTCTAGGCCCGAAACATCAGCTTTTGTGCTCCAAAGATCCTGCTTGGCCTGCTGCGTTCATCCAGCTCCACACCTTGTTATCTCGGATTCTCCAGCATCTGCAGTTCCAATTATCTTCGAGGACACTGAGGCCTTTTTCATTCTCGCTACTCGGGTGGGGAGAATCCGTCAGTGCTTATAGAAAACTCAGCATTGTTTAAGGCCCAGAATCCAGTCAGTAAAGAAGCAGCATAGTTCCCCGCTGCTCTTGAGGAACCTACCCATGAAAATCTAGTAATCTCCCTCTTGAGAATTTTTGTTTATGACCTTGTAGTGATTGATATCCTCAAAAAAAGTTTGATTTCCTGTTAACCAGCTTTAGGGTCAGTAACCAGTGGGTGACATGCCTTAATGGTTCATCACCCATTCACTCATTTGTGTGACTTACAGTTTTTAAGATGTTGACCATAACAAACAACTACAATAACATCGCTAAATGTTACTTCAGCGACTAACATTCTAAAACACAGAAAGGATAACCTTTTTGATGGCCTCACATGACTTAAAAACCCCACGCTGCATACAGTCCCTGCAATATTGTAGTTTTTACAGGAAACAGCCCAATATCACTTTTAGCTTCTAGTGGGCTCGCTTCCTTCCACTTCACTGATTTTCATAACATCCGGAAACCATCAAAGATGCTTTCCCCCCATCTTCTGAGGATCTCCAAATTGACCTCCAGCAGCATTGCTCGCTCTACTGTGCCGGGATGTTTGTCTGTCACTCAATGTCAAAAGTAGACTTTTGTTTTCCCTTCTGCTCAACACAGCAAGTGTGTGTCCCACTTTCAACCGCCCCCTGCCGCCGCCCTCTGAGACAGTGAATCTTCACTAGCAAACATACATACACTCTCGCTTTCTAGTATTTGTGTTAAACATTAATTTCAGCATCACGTATCCTGGACCCCCAACACCGCACCCCCCCCAACCCCGCCCCCGAGGTATACATATAGGATTAAGATGTACATTAGAATCTAAACTTTATTTTTATCACAACATTTTAAAAGAAACAACATTATTTTGTCATAGTGGAGAAGTCACTCATAAAATGAGATAAAATTACTTGGGGTCAATGAAGTTGTTAACAGTAATTATGAGCTTTAAGCCTCATTCAACATTTTCATTACTAAACTTTTTACTGTGAATAAAGTCTTAGAGTAAAAGTCCTCATTTGTTCGGTGATTTCTAATTGATTGCAGTCTGTAGGGACCTTAACAGCATACCCTCTGGAGAATTACTGACAGAAGCCTCTGGATTTCTATAATTAACTGCAGCAGATGCCATCAGTTTCATAGAGGTAGTGATGAAAAATTTTGATTGTTTTGCCATTATTGCTACCACACGATCATAGAAATTAAAATACTCTCATTCTCACTGATTTTAAAGAAAATACAAATGGATAACATTGCACAATGTGGCTCAGTTCATTTCAGTTTACTGAGAGTTGGAGATGAAAATCAACTTTATTGCTCTTGCATTTTTAGGGGCTTGCTTTAACCCCAGCTAAGACTAATTGCGTGAAAGCCAATGATTGTCCTACGTTATCTTTTGAAATTAACCTGGAAATATTAATTGCTAGATTGAAGTATACTCTATCCCAATGATCAAATACCACATTGATGTAATGCTTATCTCCAGGCTAGGATAATGTGTTCATCTGAAGGACAATGGATGAGTAAAGAAATACAGCATCACGTGTGAGTTATTCCGAATGTGCTTGGTGTGGGTTTCAAATTGGACAAGTGATCTATCACCAGAACTTCCACATCTCACTTAGGCACTGCAAGGGGCCATATAACTAATGAACATTAAAGCAGATGGTTTGGAGATGTTTGTGGGATGGAAAATAATCGCTAGTGGTACTATTTGGAGAGATTTGAGACATCTCTTAAATCTCTTTTCTAAGGCTTTCTGTTTTATTTTAAATAAAAAGACAATTGAAATATAGCCATCTTCTGAACCTTCACATTTGTAACATATTAATTTCAATCTGTCATCAAGTCAATGCCATTGTACCTCACTAAATTACATTAATGTTGAAGTGCTAGTTAAAACTTGATCTGTAAAAGTTTCCATGAAAGTGAACAAGAATAGGAGTCAGAGATAGTAGGAACTGCAGGTGCTGGAGAATCCCAGATAACAAAGTATAGAGCTGGATGAACACAGCAGGCCAAGCAGCATCAAAGGAGCAGGAAAGATGAAGTTTTGGGCCTAGACCCTTCTTCAGAAATTTCTGAAGAAGAGTCTAGGCCTGAAACATCAGCCTTCCTGCTCCTCTGATGCTGCTTGGCCTGCTGTGTTCATCTAGCTCTACACCTTGTTATCTAAGAATAGGAGTCATCTTTATTTAGAAGTGTGTGCAAAATTAACTGTTCAAAGGCTTTCTGTTGGACAAGATTGTTTTCCTCTTCCCCATCCCTTTTATAGTTCCCTAGGTAGGAATGGTCCTTCTCGACTTCATTCAGATTGACTCATAGATGCTTAGACCCACATCTTGAATAAAATTGAACAAAGAATCTCTCCTCTTCAAAAATAAACCCTTCTCTTTGTCTCTTTCAACAAAGTCATTTTCATATGAGGTAACTACATATCTCATACTGAACTGACCAAAATGTTAATCTAATTTCCTTCCACATCTGGACTATTGACAATTTGTAGACTTGAGTAAAGTCTTTGTGCTGTCAAATGGATTGAATGAGCATTGATATCACCCAGCTAAAAAGACTGAAATTATACAATAAGAACAAGACAATAAAGTTTAAAACAAAAACAAGCTTACCTAATGCAACATTTGTGTATTTAGTATCCTATGGATAAATATATCATTGGGACAGATTGTTAAGTTTTATGTGGCTTATCTGCCTATCTATGCAAAGGAAGAAAAGATTTATTCTTTTTGGCATTGTTGCCAATTACATTAAAGATTCTGCGAATAAGCAAATGTGGATACAATTTTTGCAACGTTTGCATGATACAGTGAAATGCAAATAAATTGTATTTATGTTTTTATTTTCTCTTTGACCTGGAGGCTGAGTACACACTGTATCTATATAATTATATTCTTAAACTTTTTAGTCAATGTGTCCGTTCTGATTTAATTAATTCCTTTTGAAATGTTTTACTCAGGTTCACTTCTTGTTCTGAGGTAACGTTCAATTATAGCAGCAGAAGTATTGAAGGTTGGGGAAGATATTTGTCATAACCTTTTGGCAAGTTTTTAGAAAGTTGAGATTAATTTAATTCTCAGAAAACCTGTAAGATTGTTCAGTTATAGTGTCAGCTATATATGTTTGTCCATAACATTTATGTATTGCAATATTAAATAGGAATTTTCAGTGCACAGCAATGGTTCAATCGAGTTAAATGTTTCCACAATTGGTGGGACCAGAGGTTAAAATTTCTCTTACCAATTGTTTTTTTGCCCACTGTGTCAATTTAAAGTATTCAGACAAATGCTGAAGGTGCTCAATTTATCAATTATACTGTTTTCAAATAAGATAAAGAAAGGTGCCATTTCATGTCAGTACACCAAACTAGAGTAAATCTAAGATGTGTTCTTTGTGTGAGTTTGCCCTGCAATATATGATACTAGGCATGAATATCTTGATTTTTGAAGAATCCTTTATTTTGAAGAAGGCTTTTATTACAGCTATTATGTGCAAGCATTACATTCTAAAGATACATATGTGCCTGGGCTAACTTCAGATTACAATTGAGCAGTTGAGAAAGGTCCAATAGCATGTCACACTTCAAGTGAACCTGCAGTAAGATGGAGTATGAGGTCCTTTTATCCTCAGTCACATACTACAATATAGTGAGGATCTCGTGAGCATACCTTTTGAGGGTAAATTGACATTTGTGAGACAGAGCATAAATCTGTCATCTGTATGGGTCTTAAAGCGACAACTAGTTTTACACAAAGACCTATGGGTTAAAAGGTACATCAGTCAGAAACTCCTTTCTGTCTTACACTTAAATTCTTCATTTAGACATGCACAGTATAACATCTCAGTTGAGGCGCCCAGTATTTTTTTTGTCTACAGGAAAACAACTTTTGGGATGGAGGTGCAAGTGATATTGGCATTCCTCCTAGTTTAATTTGCCATCCATTGAAAGGATTCCTGTTTTCCTACACAGCTCCAAGCAGTGTTAGTTAACCTAACACTAGGTTAGCCTTCTCAAGCAACAGAGGAAAAAAAATAAAAAATTTAATATGCATCAAGTCATTTTTGTAAACAATAGTGTAAGACAGTTGGGGTGTGAGTGTCAAAGAGCCTAAATAAATCCTTAGGGGAGTAATCTGTTTTGCTCAAATTGCTGCTAATATAAAATGCCTCACTGTGGTTTTGCAAAATTCTGAACAGTTTCTTTTTAAATAAGCATGATAAATGTTTTGTTACAGCTGATTTTCTCACTGATCTTCATCTGGGGTTTTTAATGTGAAAAGCTGGAAATATATTTTCATTTCATGTTGGGATGTAATTTTGAGAGTGACAATGCAGAGGAGGCTTTTGATGTAATTAGCATCTAATGTTATTATTGGATTTGCTCTGGTCATTTTTCTCCTCATCTCCAGTGTGTGATCAGTCTGTGCTCAGAAGCAGTCTCATGTTGCTAATAAACCCAAGTGTGATTTTATGCACAACCTGATCTGTGTGCGAATGATGAACTTTATTGTCACACGGTCTCTCCGCAGCAGCCATGGTAAATTCTTTTATTCTAACAAGCCAGAACTGCTGAACAGATAAATTCTAGAGATACACAATGGGCCAGTCAGCATCGATGACACGAACTGTTGGGCGCTGCTTACAGTTCTGTGTAACACACTTCAGGACGAATGCATTGGCAAGAGTGCATGTTGATGTTCCTTTTCCTTGGTTCAAGGAGAGTTCCAAGGGTGAAAAACTTCACATTATGATTGGAGAAACTGAAACTGTTTTTTGGGACAGAGGAAGGCTGAGGAGAGATTTGATGGAGGTTTTCAAAATCAAAAGCCTTTGCATTGTCAATGCTGAAATTACATCCCAACATGAAAAGGAAACACATTTCCAGCTTTGCAAATTAAATTCCCTAGATGATCAGTTTTTTTTAAAAAAAATCAGCGAGAACAAAACATTTATTCTCAAGTAACAACTAAGAATGTTGCAAAACTGAGCAGAGTAGATAGTGAGAAACAGAACCCGTTCCTACTCAAGAGATAACAAGGTGTAGAGCTGGATGAGCACAGCAGGCCAAGCAGCAACTTAAGAGCACAAAAGCTGATGTTTCGGGCCTAGACCCTTCATCAGAAATTTCTTTTTTGCTCCTAAGATGCTGCTTGGCCTGCTGTGTTCAATCCAGCTCTACACCTTGTTATCTTGGATTCTGCAGCATCTGCAGTTCCTATTATCTCCCATTCCCACTGAAAAAAAAGTGGCAAATGTGAGATTTTTCTTTAACACAGCGAATAGTTAGAGTCTCTAATGTACTGCTTGGACTTATGGTGGAGGCAGGTTCCACTGAGACATTAATGAGGGTATTTGATGATTGTTTAAATAGAAAAAATGAGCAGGGTTAGGGGGAAAAGGAAAGAGATTTGCACTAAATGAAAAGGATCTGAGGCAGTGCTGACATGATGGGATATATGTACTCTGTCTGCACCATAATCTTTCTGTCATGCCAAAATGCTAACTTATCTGTTCACTTCACTGTGCAACACTGATCTGTTGTGTCTCTCCAGTATTTTCTGTTTTTATTATCGATTTCTAGCATCAGCAGAGGTTTTCTTTAATGTTCATTCTTAAGTAGATTAATTTATGAAATGTGTTATGACAACCAACAGCAAAATCAAAATTTTCAAGTAGGTCCGACAAATGAATTTTAAACCTTGTTCATCAAGGATTCAGTCAACGAACTGGTCAGATAAGATGCTTTTAAAACATCAGCAGAATTTAAAACCAAACAGATTCCAGAGAGATTCCTAAGTGAACTGACAGAATGTAGTCTTTACTGGGTTGGTGCTTGCTGACAGATCCACTTTGTGTTATTGCATGTGTCAACAGACACAAGTAAACCAGAGATACATAAAATTTTACTGGACTGAAACAGGCCATTCAGCCCGACAGATTGCGGCAGTGTTTAAGTTCCACACAAACTTCTTTGTTATCCTTAATTCCTCTAACTCTATCAACGTGCCATTCTATTACTTTCTCTCTCTGACTCGTGCATGATTTTTGTGTTGAACACTTTGAAGACAGGCAGTAGTAGCATGTAAAGAGATTGTGACTTCTGAAAAGCATTTGATTCAATTCGATGCTTTGATCCAGTAGTCAATCTCTAGATTGGATTGAGTGAGTGATTCCGGAGATGCATTCAATCTTCAGTAGCTTCATCATCAGAACACACTTGTCAAGAATTCTTTGTTCCCATCAGTGTTTTGACAATGTTTCATCTCAAAACCAAAGTACTGTCATTTATATTTTGTTATTTATATTTTATTGTTTCTGAATTTATTCACGCTATGGAATACATAAAAGAAGTAATAATAAACCTTGGATAAAATATTCCAATGTTAGTCACTGCATTCAATGGTTTTCTGCATTCTCATAGAACACTATTTGTGATTGTTTGTTTGAATTTTGTTCAATTTTGTTGTATTTTTCCAGCCACTTTATATTCTCACCCTTTTTTCATTTTACGTGCATAGCTGACCCTGTTTCCGGACGGTGTCTACATTTCCATGATGTAGTGACCAGGAATAGGAATCCAGGCTTGCCTTAGCTAGCTGCTAAGTCATTGGTTCTTCCATGTCATTGTAGCCATGTCCTATCCAATCTTGCTGACACTTGTGTGCTCTGCTACTTCTGTCCTTTTGGTTTGAGGCTGTTTGCCTGGGCATCTCTATACCATCTGGGGATCAAGCATTGACTGTTCCTGTTGACTTTCTGTCCCCCAAGCCCAGTTTTCAAATGTTACATCCAAAGCTTTGGGGGAGGAGGGGATTTCTTTGGAGCTCATGTTGTGCTGCTATTGGACAAAATCTTCACTGGCAGTCGTCTATCCAAGATACAATTCCCAGAGGCCCATGCTGCCTTTAATTGGCCATGGCAATATGAAAAATTGACAGCGTGCTAAAGATCCAGGTACCAATAAATGACTCCAGTTGACTTGCCACTTGCCTATCACACTTAAACTTAGGAGCAGCACAAGTCTGAGGCTTTTATACAGCCACATGATCAGACTTGTAATCTGAATGAGGTGTCCATTTGCAACAATATGGGTCTCTTTAACTCATTTGGACCGTTGCATACCTCTAAGTCAAAGGTCACTGTGTACTACAATTGTTCTTTTGCCACTTGCTCCCCAGCACTTTGTAGAATATTATATTAGATACGACATGATCTTGTAACCAAACTCCTGATCTTTCTTTGTATAGATAAAGAAGTTCTTTACGAGACTGGGTAACGGGAGTATTGATGATGATTGGAACAGTCGAAATTTTCAAATGCAGTGCGTTCAAGAGGTATTGCTTAAGGGAGAATTTCCAGCACTCACCGATTTCAGATTATTATTTCTGCTTTAAAAGTTTGATAAATTATTTAAACAACTGTTACATCAAGTGTGATAGGACACATCATGACTCTTATTCTGTCATGCACAGCAAAGGCTACACCTCGTTGATCTGTGCGTGCTTATATTATCCACATTTAACAATATAGGGGCCTGCTCTAAATTTGATCTCCATGTACATTTGCATGAGCCAAGCTTCAATTCCACTTGGACCAGTTCTATCAAAGATACATCCTTGTACAGCGAATACTGGCGGCTGTTTGCTGTTCATGCACAAACTGATTTGCACAGAGGAGTGATCTGTGTAACAAATAATTTCCAGATAATTTGATTTTTTTTATTATCACGTACAGAAATACTGTGAAAAGCTTTGTTTACGAGCAGATCACAGCAATCATAGGGTGTACAGATCAAAAAATCTTAGAGGCGTACATTGCAGGTTATGTTATTTGTGGCTAGAGTCCATTCAAAAGCCTGATAACAGTCGGAAAGAACCTGTTCTTGAACCTGATCTTGCATGTGTTTAGGCTTCTCTATCTTCTGCCTGATGGAAAAGGTTGTAGGAGGTCATTAACAGGGTGCGATGGGTCCTTGTTGGCTGCCTTTCCAGGGGCGGCACGGTGGCTCAGTGGTTAGCACTGCAGCCTCACAGCGCCAGGCACCCAGGTTCGATTCCCGCCTCGGGCGACTATCTGTGTGGAGTTTGCGCATTCTCCCCGTGTCTGTGTGGGTTTCCTCCGGTTTCCTCCCACAATCCAAAGATGTGCAGGCTAGGTGGATTGGCCATGCTATATTACCTGTAGTGTTCAGGGGTGTGTGGGTTATAGGGGGTTGGGTCTGGGGTGGGATGCTTCAAAGGGCGGTGTGGACTTGTTGGGCCAAAGGGCCCCTTTCCACCCTGTAGGGAATCTAATCTAAATTCAACCAATGTGACCAAATCAAACACATTTTTACATAAAAAGAAAGAACTGCACAATGTGTAATAGATTTCCTGACCCAAGGACACTCCAAAGCCCTTTACAGTCAATTTAAATAGTCACGATTGTAAAACAATAAGTGCAGAAGCCAATGAGTTTCCTCAAACAAGAATTAAATAATGGCCAAATGACTTGTTTTTTTACTTAATTTTAATGAAATGTATGAAATTTCCTCATATCTTAATATAACAACAGTTTAGAATATTTTGCATCCCTCTGGTTAGCAAATGGATTTAATATCTTCGAGAAGGACCTACTAACTCCAACAATATCACACTTGGTTCAATATTGTGCTGAGCCGTCAGACTGGATTTTGCATTCATGATTCCCATGATAAAGGATAGGATGAATACAAAAGGTAGAAAATTGAAGTACTTAATTTTATTTGGTTAACTGTGGTATTGATTGCAGGTCCAAAAAGTGGCTACAGGTGTAGGCAATATTTTTGTTGAGGAATGTTATCTTCATACTTGTTACAGAAACATAATATACAAGTGTGACTGTACGGCAAATTTGTAGCAGAATTGAAAAAATGCTCGCAATTTAGTCCATGCACAGAACTGGATTGTAGATTATCTGGAATAGAAATCATTCCTTTTGTTTTGAACTGAAGTCAATCATTTAACTTTAACTTCCCAACCACTACAGTTGTATGTTTTTGGAGATACTTGTCTGTTTTAATAGCACATTTTGACAATATCTATATAACACACAGCGCTTGACAGAAACTTTCATACTGGGCTATGTACCTCCTAATTCTCTGGTGCACAGCCTTGAATGGCAACGCCACCATCTAGTGGTTTCCTTATCATTGCATGATAATACCAGTTGTAATTTTATAGTTGTAGTAACTTTCCATTTGCTTATGTATCTGAAGCATTTAAAATTCAACATGCACAAATATTTGTTTTTGATGTTATGGGTTTCTGAGTATTCTGAGACTGTTTTAAGTCAGAGGCAACTTTAACGCATTAATGATAGTAAGCAAATCAGACAAGTCAGGCCTGGAATTTTGTAAAAATGGAAACAGTTCAGCTAAAATGGTGTTGGAGATTCAGTTCTGGAAAGTCTAAATCTGCAGCATCTTTGGAGAAGGAGGGTCCTGTTTCGGATAGGCCCAAGGAAAATATAGAGAGATCAGGTACACTTCTGACTTTCAGAAAAGTAATGCGCCCTTCCACATTGCTAAAAAGAGAATAAACTGATAGTACTTATCAGTTACAATCAAGTTATTTAAGTCTCAACTGCTAAATCATTTTTTAAAATGTTTCTTTGGTGGTCCCTCAGGGGGTGGGCTGTTCTTTCATTACAGAGAGCTGTCTGGTGGTGGTTTCACCTGAGTCACTATGAAGGACAAGGTGGGACCTTCATAGTAACCTCAGCTAGTGGAGGAAATGAAACCAATTGTTGGTGACACTCTGCATTGCAAACGTCAACGGAGCTAATTGAGACAAGAAAGTGTAGAGCTGGATGAACACATAAGAAATTTCTGAAGAAGGCTCCAAACCCGAAACATCAGCTTTCCTACTCGTCTGCTGCTTGGCCTTCTGTGTTCACCCAGCTCTACACCTTGTTATCTCAAATTCTCCAGCAACAGCGGTTCCCACTATCAACTGAGCTAATTGACCTGTTTTTTTTTTTGAAAAAAAAGCTTGTGTTTTGCACTCCGTCAGTTGTCATAACTCAAGAGTTGTCACTATTGGATTTGGACTGCCTGACTGATTTTATAATTTACCATCATCATAGTGGGGTAGTTGTCAGTTCAAGATTTGCTTGACAGCCAGACGTAATTATAAAGTATTTGATGTGGGATTGTGAATAGAAATGGTTGTCCTTTATAAGGTTTGAATTGAGTTGTAGGTAAAAATTATCACCAATGTAAGTTAAATACAAATTAGGTTAATGAGTCTGACGTAACATTTCAGAAAGGTTATATCCCAAAGCAATGGATGCATTTCTAGCATTTTCTAGACGCCTTTTATGGGAAGCTAGCTAAGTGAAAGAGTGACAAAGGAATGTATAGATATTTTTAATATGCTTCATTGAAGCTTTTAAGAAGTAGATTGCAGTACAGTGATAGAATTAAAGCAGAGAACTCACGTTAAATTTGTATAGAATATTAGTTAGGCTACACTTAGAGTAATTTACAAATTTCTGGTCTCCATTTTATGGAAAGGATGTAAAGGGGTCAGCCTGGATTGACCAATTTGGTAGTGCAACTGAGAACTTACAACTATCAGGAATGATTGAATAGGGTGGACTTCTTTTCTTTCTCAAGAAAAGAGAAGGCTGAGGATTGACCATTTCGCAGATTTTAAAGTGTGAAAGGATTTGATATCAGAAGGCATATTTCCACTTATGAAGGAGACCAAATACAATTGATAGTGGGAACTGCAGATGCTGGAGAATCTGAGATAATACGGTGTAGAGCTGGATGAACACAGCAGGCCAAGCAGCATCAGAGGAGCAGGAAAGCTGACGTTTCGGGTCTGGACCCTTCAGAAATTTCTAAAGAAGGGCCCAGACCTGAAGCGTCAGCTTTCCTGCTCATCTGATGCTGCTTGATCTGCTGTGTTCATCCAGCTCTACACCTTGTTATCTCAATTAGCTCAGTTGATTGGTTTGCAATGCAGAGTGTCACCAACAATTTGGTTTTATTTCCTCCACTAGCTGAAGTTACTATGAAGGTCCCACCTTGTCCCTCGCCCGACGCATAGTGACTCAGGTTAAACCATCACCAGTCAGCACTCTAATGAGAGAACAGCCCAAGTCATCCTCAACCCCTTAGGGACCACCAAAGACAAAATTTTTTTTAGAATGTTTAACAGTTGAGAATTAAGGACAATATAGTCATCAATAAATTCAATAGAAAGTTCTTGAGCTTCCTTTTATAGAGTGGATGGAACATGAAATTCAATATTTCAAGAAGCCGTTGTAGAAAATGGTACAGAATCATTAATAGGACAGTTGGACAAACATCTAGCTGTGCCATACGTTAGATGAAGAGGCGTGAGTCAACATGGTTTTGTGAGAGGAAAATCATTTTAAACTAAAGTTGGACATCTTTGGAGGAGTAATATGCACACATTAAGGATAAAGGGTATCCTGTAAACATACTGCAATTTGACTTCCAGAAAGCATTTCGTAAGGTGCCGCATCAAAAATTATTACAGAAAGTAACATATTAGCATGGATAGAATATTGGCAGGCTGGGAGTCACTTATAAAATGAGTCTTTATCTGATTTGTGAGGTATAATAAGTGGAATTTCAAAGAAGGTCTATACGAGGGCCTCAACTTTTTACAGTTAATTTTAATGATTCATTTGACAGGAGCAAAGACATGGCAACTAAATGTGCAGACAGCATAAAAATCTAGGAAAGTATGCTGTGAAGAAGACATAGTGCAGTTGCGAATAAATGTAAATAGGATGAGCGAATAGGCAAACATCTGGCAGGTGCCTTCTAGAAAACCAGTTCACTTTGGCAAAAATAATGAGAAAGCAGTATATTCTGTAACAGCTGTGGGAGAATTCTGAATTGTCAGAGATCTCGGTGTTCAGAGGATGGTACCCTGTTATGAAGAGAATAGAATATAACCATAAACGTGTTATACTTCAGTCAACAGAGCATTGTCAAGACCACACTTAGAATTCTGTGTGGAATTTTAGTCATCTCATTTAAGGGATGATGCAAATGCAATGGAAAGGATTCTGAGGGGGATTGCTAGATTAATACCCAGTTTAAGCAGGTTGTCTTATGAGAATTGGTTGGGTAGAGTAGGCTGGCTTTTGCTGGAGTTGAGAAGTGTGTGGAGGTGACGACTGAAGTGTATAAGATCGTCAATGGCCACAAGGTGAATATGGAAAGCCTGTTTCTTGTTGGAGGGTCCAGAACAAGGGGCCGAAGTTTTAAGAATATTGATTATCCTTTTAGAACAGTAATCAGATTTTTTTTTCCTCCAGGAATTGAGTCTTTTGAGTTGCCCATCTCCAGAAGGGAATGGAAAGGGGATTGCCGAATTTTTTTTTAAGGTGGAGGTTGGTAGATTTTTGTTGGGCCAGGGAATCAAATATTATTGTGGTATTTAATAAACAAAGATCAGTTCAAATTTATTTGAATGTTAGAACAGGTTTGAGGGGCTGAATGCCTTCCATTTAGTCCTATTTTCCATGCTTACTTCCAAGAGGTGTGCAGGGATTTTTGTATGGAGTATATTCACCCACATGGCCCACATGATGAATGGCCATTTCTGTAATGATTCTGTGTACATTGATTTTAACTATGTTAAGCAATTGAAATACTTAAGCTAGGACTTGAAACTATTTTAAAACAGTTTTGTAACATGAGTATATGCCAGCAACCGATATGTTCCTCAAGTCCATAAAGATTTACAGTGGGAAAAGTCTAACAGCAGCCCATAGAAATGTAAGTAAAAGGATCCTGACCACCACTAAATGAAGACCCCTTGTCATCTTCGGCTGCTTATATAGATTTAGAGTAGCTTTGGAATACAGATTGATAATAAGAAGCGGAACAGTAAGGTCATATTCTAAGCTTTGGGTCGTTGCATGCCTCTGCTTCTGAATTAACTTCTGCAAACTAAATTGAAGAAACTTGCTGCACTGTGATCTGGTTCCGTAAACTAGTACATTTTCCAAATTTATATGCATATAAATGTCCTCCTTCCTAATACTCTTGGGTTCAAGTTTTGGACTCCTTTCTTTTTAATCCAATGGTCTCCAAGATTCAAATAGTTAATGCCTGATCAAATGGCAACAATTCCAAGCTTTATCACAGGATTATCAACAAACTATGGAAAAGCTTGCTTTGGACATTTGTTTTACGTCTGTCTTTTCCTTCCACTCTATGTCACAGATCCACTTCAATCCTATTTCTCTAATATGCAGTTGCATCTCTGTCACTGAGCTATGCTTGCGTGTTCACTGGTCCTCTCTGGCTACATCACAGTTTCGGGCTGATTTTCTATTGCATTTTGTTCTTCACTTTGCCGGGGCTGTCATTCCAGGCATGGTAGGATGTACTGAGAAAGGGAGACTGGGAGCAGACATAATTAGACATTGGGTGAAGATGGTGAGGCTTGGGATCTTTATTCATTTTCAGGTAGCAAAGACAGACAGCTCTGGGTGGGGGAAGAGGAAAGAGACCAAATGTTGGAGGTTGTGGCCAATAAAAGTTGGGAGAGGGCAACAGAGGAAGATGATAACGTGGGAAATGAAAATCAGCCAATGTCAGAAGGGGCAGAGAATACAGACCTATGAGCAAAGCAGATAAGACTAGAGGTTACAAAAATAATCAAAGGACAGAAGTTAAGTTACTATCTTTGTTTTTTTTTATTGCTGCATGAATTCAAAGTATTAGTACAAAATGAAATGAGCAGGTATGTTCCAATGATTTTTAACTGAGACATGACTGCAGGATAACCTCTGATTAGGACCAGAATGTTAGAGGGTAAGTGACATTTAGGAAGGACAAGATGCTAGGAAAGGGTAAAAGATTGGCGCTGTTAATTAAAGATAATATTAGCACATGAGAGAGGAATGATCTAAATTCTGGGAGCATGTACGTAACAGTCTAAATAGAGCTAAGGAATGATGAAGACAGGAAGTCCCTGGTGAGAATTGTAAAGAGGAACGCGATGGTCTAGTGGTATTATCACTGGACTGTTAATCCAGAGACCCAGATAATGTTCTGGGGACCTGCGTTCAAACCCAGTCACTGCAGATGGTGGAATTTGAATTTGATAAAATATCTGGAATTAAGAGTCTAATTATTGGAAAAACCCATCTGGTTCACTAATGCCCTTTAGGAAAGGAAACTGTCATCCTTACCTGGTCTGGCCTCCATGTGACTCCAGACCCACTGCAACGTGGTTGACTCTTAACTGCCCTCTGGGCAATTAGGGATGGGCAATAAATGTTGCTTAGCCCTCATCCTGTGAATGAATGAAGGAAAAAAAATGTAGGTCCCTTAACATTATCCGATGGTAGGTCAAGGTATCAAGAAATAAATGTTTTGAACTTAAACAAGGGCAATTATGAGGCTATGAAGGCAGAACTATTGAAAGTGAACTTTCAATTTAAGCTAAGGGATAGGCAAGCAGATGCAGTAGCAAATATTTAGATATTTCAGACACAGCAGAATAGATACAGCCCAACATATAAGAAAAATCTAAGGGATGATCTGCCATCCATAACTTCTTTGTGTTTTATTTTAGTTAAAATCAGACTGAAAGAAAAAACATAATTTTGCAAAGAGGTGAAAAGTCAAAAGATTGGACACAACATTTTAAAAAGCAAAGAAGTGCAAAAAGATCAATTAGGAGGGAAATTTAGAGTACAGAGACAGCCAAAAGAGGAAAAACAAATCCAGAAGGCAATTAATAAGATGCCACATCAGAGATTGTTCTGGAAAATCATAGCTCATGATGTTGGGGGTAATTTATTGTCATGGATAGAAGATTGGCTGGCCAATAAGAAACAGGAATAAATGGGTCTCTTTCAGGTTGGTAGCATGTCATGAGAGTTGTGACAGCTGGGTCAGTGCTGGAGTTTCGATTCTTTCCAATTTATATCAAGCATTTGAATGAAGGGATTCAAGGTACGGTAATACTTTTGCAGATAACACATCGATAGGTCAGAAAGTGAGTTGTAAAAAGGATATAAGGAGCACAGAAAGGAATACAGATAAGTGAGTGGCCAAGATCTGGAAAATGAGAGTATAATGTGGGAAATGTGAAATTGTTCATTACATAAAGAATAGAAAAAAAACAGAAAAATATAGAAAAAATTGTGAAGGGAATTGAATGCAAGAGTAGAGTTGTTATGATTCATTTATACAGAGAATTGGTGAGACTGTCTGTAAATACAGTAACCCAAATGCATTGTTAAAGTATTGGAAATCGTACAGAGAAGGTATAATAAACTCCAACCTGGAATGAGCAGAGTTATTTATGAGGAAAAGTAGATAGATGAAGCCTGTGTCCTTTGTGGCTCAGAAGAATCAGAGATTACTTAATTGAAACACATAAGATCCTGAGGGGGTTTGACAGGGTGGATGTGGAAAAGATGTTTCCTGTTGTAGAAGAACCTGGTAGTATGGGGTCATTGTTTAAAAACAGGGGGTCACTCATTTCAGGCAGGGCTGAGGAAAAGCATCCTCTCTTGGAGGATTCCCTTCTTCAAAAGGCAGTAGATGCAGAATCTTTAAGACTACGGAGATTGAGGTAGACAGGTTTTTGATAACCAAGGGGCTGAAAGATTATCGGGGATATGCTGGACTGTAGAGATAGGGTTAAAATCATATCAGCCATGATCTTATCAAATGTTGGAGAAGGCTCAAAGGACCAAGTGGCATACTTGTTTCTTTTTCATATGCCCATATTGGGTAATGTCAAGATTTAAAGATGTATAGTTCTGCCTCTCTGCAGCTCCTTTCTCTTCCTCTACGCCGATTTCTCTCTTTTGCTCTTGCCTTTTATATTCAATCTGATGTAACCCCTTGCAGGCTTTCCTCTTCAGATTCTGAGATTTTTCTCTTTCCCCTATCGGCTCATTCCATTCATATTTTAAATTGTACTAGACTACAATGGCTGTCAATGTCACAGTGACAAGTGGGAACTTTATTCCATTTTTGAAATTGCAGAGTTCAAATGAGTGCACTTTTTTTCTTGTTAATGAAGACTGGGACTTAGGTTCTGTGTAGGAACAGTGAAGGAATTGTTCTGTTATAAGGTGCTCTCAGAGGCAGCTGACAACTTCTGTATTTGTACAAGGAGAAGGCAGGCTTGTAGGTCCCTTCATAAAAAGAGCGTGTGAGGTCATGCGCTTTGGTAGGATGAAGAGATGCATGGCCTATTTTCTAAATGGGGAGAAAATTCAGAAATCTGAAGTGCAAAGGGACATGGCAGTCCTAGTCCAGGATTCTCATAAGGTTAAATTGCAGGTTGAGTCTGTAGTTTGGAAGGCAAATTGTAATGTTGGCATATATTTTGAGAGGATAAGAATATAAAAACAGGGATGTATTTCTGCAGTTTTGTAAAGCTCTGGTTAGGCAATATTTAGAATATTGTGAGCAATCTTAGGCCCTGTTTCTTAGGAAGGATGTATTGGCCCTGGAGTGGGTCCAGGGGAAGTTCATGAGAATGATCCCAGGAATTGAAAGGCTTAACATTTGAGGGCTCTGGTTTTATACTCCAATGGGGTTGAGAAGGAGGGATCTAATTAAAACTTAGAATACTGAAAGGCCTGGATAAATTGGATGTTGGAAAGCTGTTTCCATTACCAGGAGAGACTAGGACCTGAGGGCACAGCCTTAGATTAGAGGGAAGACCTTTTAAAACAGAGATAAGGAGAAACTTCGTCAGCCAGAGAATGGTGAATCTATGGAATTCATTGCTTCAGAGCTATGGAGGCTAGGTCATAGAATATATTTAAGACACAGGTTCTTGATTGTTCAGGGGATCGAAGGTTATGGGAGAAGATTGGAGAACGGGATTGAGAAACCTATCAGCCATGGTTCAGTGGCGGAACAGACTTGATGGGCAGAATGGCCTAATTTCTGCTACTATAACTTATGGTCTAAGGGTGCACCCTCTATTGATGCTGTTGCAGCTGCAGAGGTGGTTGTAGCTGCCAATGGGATCCTGGGTGAACTATAGCAAAGATCTTTAGGTAGCACCTCCCAATTCCACAACCACTTCCATCTAGAAGGACGAGGGCAGCAGCTACATGGGAACACCAACAGCTGTAAGCTCCCCTCCGAGCCACTCACCAACCTGATTTGGAAGTATATCTCCGTTCCTTCAGTTTAACTGGATCAAAATCCTGGGATTCACTCCCTAGTGGCATTATGGGTTAACCCACAGCAGGTAGAGTGCAGCAAGTCAAGAAGGCAGTTCACCACTACCTTTTCAAGGGCAGCTAGTGATGGGCAATAAATGCTGGCCAGCCAGCGATGCCCACATCCCACAAATGAATAAATAAAAATTAATGTCTGGTATTGAAGAAGCTGACAGGCCTTCCATGCAGCAAATGCTGGCAGAGCTGAAAAATGGCTATTGATGGACCAACTGCTTAGAATAATTGTCTCTTTAGTTCTGATCAGTGACTTCTTGAGCTGCTGCCCTCTTTTTTTTTCTAAGAATACTCATGGCAACAATATTCTGAAGGGGAGGCAACGGCCTAATGGTATTAATCTGAAGACCCAGGTAACGTTCTTGGGAGCTGGTTTCGAATCTCACCATAGCAGACGCTTGAATTTGCATTCCATAATTATCCAGAATAAAGAATCCATTGTTGATTTGTGTTGGGGGGTGGAGGTGGCAGTGGGACTCCCACCTGGCTCACTATTATCCTTTTTTGGGGTTTTCTTCCTCACCTAGTCAGGCCTATATGTGACTCGACCCACAGCAATGTGGTTGATTCTTAACTGCCCTCTGGGCAATTAGGGGGAAAAAAAAGGTGCCCTAACATTAACTAAGGTAGGTCAAAGTATCAAATGCTGCCTAGCCAGTGATGTCCTCATCCTGTGAACAAATAAAGGAAAAAAAAATCATTAATCTGCTCTGATAATAGGAACTGCAGATGCTGGAGAAACTGAGATAACAAGGTGTAAAGCTGGATGAACACAGCAGGCCAAGCAGCATCAGAGGTGCAGGAAGGCTGACGTTTCAGGCCTAGACACTTCTTCAGAAACCCCATTTCTGAGGAAGGGTCTGGGTCTGAAACGTCAGCCTTCTTGCTCCTCTGCTGCTTGGCCTCCTGTGTTCATCCAGCGCTATACCTCGTTATCTCATTAAGCTTCTTTGTTGCTTTTCATGCTATTTAACCATCCCTCCTGCCTCTCAACCATCTCCAAAAGAATGGTAAAATTTCAGTCAATGAACACATTAATAGATAATCAGAATGCAGACGATATGAACACCTATACAATGGCCTTCCATATATAAAAATAATTAGTCTGTGTGACTAATGATTGACATGTTAACTATAAGTGATTCTTGTGGTTAGATCAGTAAATGGTTTTCCTCTACCACGTTACACCAAGCATGTCCTGTATTTTCCTACATTTAGAGTATGGTGGCAGTTACCTTCAGTAACAGTAGCTCAAATAGTATGTGAGCTGCCATATTCAGAGAACATGTTAAAATAACATTTTTCATGGAATTGTAGAGACCCTTAAAGCCTATAGTTTTTTTGCAGCAATTACCAATGTTTTTCTCTTTATGGCACAGATCCAAATGTGGCTTTAAAGTAAATTCATTGTTTAGCCTGAACAGTTTCTGTAGAACATCTAAGCTAAAAGTCACCCTCTTGGGCAAATTTATATTTTGTTATTTCACACATTCAAAAAAAAGAACAAGGAGCTGGAATTGTTTACTTAACTCCTCGAGCATGCTTCTTCATTTTGAGTAAGACAAAGGTTGATCTGATTCTAACCTCCAATCCCCATTCCTATCCATCCTGGTGATGTTTTACTGTTGTGCTTACCCAGGATTTATCTGCACTTACTTTAAAACTGTTCAAAGACTCTGCTTCCACCTCCTTTTCAGAAGATTTGTGACTTGAGAAAAGATAAATTCACTTTCTCTTTTATTTGGCTAATTCCTTATTTTTAAACAGTGACCCAGATGAATCCTTGCCCTTTCAGCTTGGTTATGTTCACTTACTTTGCTATTTTTTCACTAAATCAACCAACCCTGTATAACTATGTACATTTGTCAACTTCACTGACATTATTCTTCACAGTAATGAGAAAGCGTCCCAGATCTAGCTTAATCTTGTATACTTTAGAACCAAAAACATTCTAGTAGGTCTTCCTACAACTGTGGCAACCTAGTTGTATTGTTCCAGAAGTAATGCTACCAGATAGCAGTACAGGCTGATTATTTTGTGATAGCAAGCTGCTCCAACCTCCCTGAATTAACACACTATTTCTCTTATCATGCCAGTTAACAGTCCTGTTCATGGTCA
Source organism: Stegostoma tigrinum (assembly GCF_030684315.1). NCBI lineage: Eukaryota > Metazoa > Chordata > Chondrichthyes > Orectolobiformes > Stegostomatidae > Stegostoma > Stegostoma tigrinum. The sequence continues at coordinate 65,824,334 of NC_081365.1, forward strand.
CCATTCATTCATTTGGTGCTTGCAAGCTCTCAGTGCACACAAATTGGCTAGCACATTTTCCAATGTGACAAAAGTGCTTCAAATATGATTTCTTAATTGAGATGCATTTTAGAATGCTTTGAGATTGTGAGAAAATGTGTGTCCTTTCTTTACTACAAAAGTCAAACGTTAACTGTAATTTCATGCTTTGAAAAGAGTGTAAATCTTCCACAAGGAAAGCCAGAATGAAGGCTTGACTTTCACTTTCATAACCCTGCCATCTCTATGATCTGCTATTTCTGCTCCGTTACAGCAGACTTTGACTGCTCATTTCATCAGCATTGAGACCCTCGTCCATTGTTTCATTAACTCTGGACATAATTATTCCATTGCACTCCTAGCTGGTCACCTGCATTTTCTACCCCCCAAAACTCTTCTGACAGTGTCTGAACTCACAGCAAGTCCGGATCTCCTCTTACCCTGTGCTCATGGGCAATCATGCAACATATTAATTTAAAATTCACTTCCCACTTTATCAATCCTTGTCCATACCTCTTTAATCGTCAAAGCCACAGCCCTCTGGGTTTTGTGTTTGTCTTAACTTCCTGGGAATCGGCAAGATGCACATTTAAAGTTAACTCATTATTGGTGGCTATGCCTTCAGTTGACTAAACCCAAAGCTCTGGAGTTCCATCCCTCCTGTTTCCACCTCCCCTCTTTTTTCTGACCAAGCTTTTGGTTATCTGACATATGACATAAGGAGATACAAGAGCATTGTAAAAAGAAAATGAGGTACTCATACTTTTGACTTTATAGTGCCCTTGTGATATGATTCAGAATGTTTTATGATGTCAAAGGTGCTCTATAAATAGAAGTTGTTGTTTATTGGGGTTCACCTCTATTTGGCTGTTCCTTTAAATTACCGATAGGGGCAGTGGCTGGTACAGGAGCAGACTCCACCCCGTGTCAAGGGAGAGATTTCGTGTCCTTTTGGAAAATTCATCCGTTATGGACAAGTAAAGTTTCAGTAACGGGGTGCGGGGGGTGTCTACAAATACCATTTGTGACTTAAGTTCTTTCTTGTAGGCTTCCTGAGGCCTTTATCCTTTGTAGGATGGCACTGAAGATTTTTGGGAATTCCAACAGGAGAGTGCAGCATCACTGATTCCACCCTCCAAGATTCGGAATGGGGCTGGGGGTCTTCGGCTTGGGGCATGGGCTGGCAGGATTGCACTCTGCCGTGTTTGTCACGGTGGAGCAGGAGACGTGTCCGTAATCTCTCCTGATCGCAGGCAACCTGTAGAATCCCTGGACGAAACGAGAGGTTTACAGATTGCGGTCCATGTGATTAGTTGCAGTAACAACCATTTCTCGACCTTTTCCTCTCTAGATACTTTGCAAATTTGTTTTTAATGTGAAGATCGCATCTGGGAGGTCGACTTAGAAGCAAATACTTGCTATATTTTAGTTTGTAGAGTCTGAATATTTGGCTATTTAATACCTCAACCGCACCTCCTCTGTTAAATGGTGTTTATCCTAGTGACGGGGTGTGCTGAACCCAACCTCCTCCCTGAAGGGGACTGACAGCTGAGCTCACTTCTGTTCTTAATGCTTCTCGTCACATAGACTGTTCAAACTGCCGGAGCTCTGTCAATGTGACTGGGTCACTTCGAAGAAGAAGCGAGTGCTCACCCAACCCTTTTGTTCCTCCCTCTCTCTCTCTCTCTCCCTCTCCAACACCACCCCCCGCCGCCCCCCACACCGAAGGGTAGAGTTTCGTGTACAGTGAGTAGAGTGGGACAAACCAGTGTCCGAGTTCCGGAGGGGAAGGGATGAAGAAGAGCTGTTCGTCCCGGTCCCTGTGTGCTGAGCTGGGCCAGGGGTCACCGTCCGGCTGGGGGGAGCAGCACGTTGGCAGCAGACTGGGCCAGCGGTGGAGGCAGCCGCAGTGGGCTGCCAGCGTCTCGGAAGAGTGCTCTGTACTCTCGGCGGTGCCCTCGTCACAGCGGTGCCCCAGGGCTGTCTGTGTGCTCAATGAGACCGCCAAGCCGAATAGCCCCGAGTGGGGAGCACTGCAATGCCTGGCCAGAGCCTGCAGGAGCCGGGATACCGAGCTGCTGAACCTCCCTTTCGGCAAGTTGGACTTCGGGGAGACCCCAGTTCTTGACTCCTTTTACAATGCAAGTATGTATGTGTGTCTGGGACGGGATGGTGATTGCATTTTTTTTATAAAAGTAAGATTTCTTCATTACTCTTACACTGAAAACCCATCCAAGCTACTGAACAAATTTTATTTTGGAAAACTTTTTTTTGTTAAAAGCGAATATGCAATTATTGTTACATATTTTTACTACAAAACCCCACAGGAATGTTTGCACTTGAAGTTGTCCGTTCAAGGTTCACTCCAGACCCTTGAATTCAAAAATCTCTTCTGATGCAGCAGTGCAGTGCTAAGGGAGTGCAGCATGCCCTCTAGTGCCCTATTGAACTTGGGATGTTAAACCAAGACCCTGCCTGACAAGAAATCTCTTAGTGCTGGATGGTGGGGGTTGGTGGTGATGATGGAAATGTCCTTTATTCTGAGAATTCTGTCCAACGGTTAATTCTCATACGATATGCTTCAGGATGTGAGAAGGAGATGAGCAAACCAATGCTTTGAACACATTTGGTCCCATCACTGACTGTGTGGCCTAATTTGAGGTCCCTTGAGTGATGGTGGGTACCATCTCCTACATTGGTGTGAGACCGTGCCCCTCCCCACGTGACAGCCCCTCGTCCTCGCTGAGGTGATCTCAGATTATGTGTCAGTGAAATTGAAGTATGCCAGTGCACTCGGCGCAATCTGTGTAGGAGACATGGTTGATTAACTGGGGGCCTAAACACACTGTGTGGCTGCGAACATTACCGTGTGTGGGGAGGAGCTGACACAGAGCTGTGAATGTGTGATCTTGACTGTTGTTGATGGAGATTGTTGGTAGGTATGTAATGTGAATAATGTGCAATATTAGTAATACACTCAGTGCAGCTGCTAATTGAAGATGCATTCACTCACCTTGACCATTCTTGTAACATCATTAAATCTCTTCCAGCACTGTATCCATGTCCTTGACACTACCCTGCACATCGCATGGATACCTGGTCCAGTTGCCTTCTGAAAGAAGTTGCCTAAATGAAGGCTTTTCTGGTCTCCCCTGGTTAAATCTCACCCTTTTCTATCCATCTCTTGCACTACAGACTGCAGAGGTTCAGAGAAGCTTGGAATGCTCTCTCTGCACATTGTGCCCATCCTGGGTCTTTCTTGGGTGCAAGCTACTTTGGTAATGAATTTCCATACGTACTCGAGGTTCTTCTTAAAGAAGTGTAATTGAACTTGTGATTTTGCAATTCCTGTTACATGTCCCCTGCCACCTGCAGCTATAAAGGATTACCCAATTAAGATGAAGATGAGAATTTGTTTCTCTGAGGGTCATATTTTTAAGGCTACGTTAGCTAGCTTCTTGAATGACAAAAGACTCAACTCTATAAGGGATTGACTGGAAAGTACACACCACAGCCTACATCTTACATATCAAGCTGTGATCTTTCCAAATGACAGAAGGCTCAAGAGGGAAAATGGTCCACTCTTGCTCCAAATTCAAACATTTATGTATATGTTTGTATAAAACTTGAAAAGCTCCGTTAGATGTTGAATTCTGTGCACTTGCTATTCAAACATAGATCCAAAGGAAATATGTCAACATTGTTAGACTTTAGCTTGCAAAATTATTTTCCATCCAGCAAGACCTCAATAGGTTGGGCCTCTTTACTTCCAAATTACTCAAGTGACATACTAAGAAGTGATTGTAGTTCAAAATGCTCCTTTTGTTTCAGCGAGAGTTGGCATTTGGGTCTGGGCTTTGAGCTGGTCTGAAGTGGCCGAAGAGCTCATCTAATATACAAACTGGTCCAGTACATGAATCAAATTACAATGGAATTGGACCTAATGGAAAGAAATTGTAAGAGGGAGGTGCAGAGGTTCTAGTAGGCACTTCCATTGACAGAAGTCTTGCATCCATAAGCTGATAGTGAAAATCTAGACTGATGTTTTGTCAACTTGTTTCAATTTTGCATAAAACTAAACCTATTCATAAATTTTTCAAACACTCTTAGCAGGAACTAATGTCTGTCAAGATACAGAAATTATGGATTTGTGCAGATGACAAACGGTATGATTTGCTGTGGGTGTCTTAATTGTGCAATGGATGAATTGTTAGCCACAGGATTCCTACCTCCCTATTTACAGAGTAAAGTGTCAGGAGATTGATACAATGTGTACTATGGCATTAGAATGAAGAAGATCATTTGATGGCATTAGGTGCCTGGAGCCACTATATATTTGTCAGTCACAAGCAGTTAAATAGGAAGTTGTTAATTCTCAGATTGATAACATAACTGTTGTGTACTTCTGTCTTTTTTGCTCCAACCTCTGCATTTTGTTTCTTTATAACCTTACATCCTGACTATGTTGAAAGTGACTGAATTCACATCTGATCTGTGCAGAGCACTAAACAAATAGCCATTTGGTTGGCTGGAAATTGAATGCCGGTCAACTTGGAAGGCAGCTCGGCTCATCACCTTACCACCATCTCATAGAGTCCCTTCAGTGTGGAAACAGGCCCTTCGGCCAACAAATCCACACTGACCAACAGAGCATTCCCCACCCCCGACCCAGCCTCCTATCACCCAACTAATGTACACAACGTGAACACAACGGGCAATTTAGCATGGCTAATCCACCTAGCCTGCACATCTTTGGACTGTGGGAGGAAACCAGAGCACACGGAGGAAACCTCACGCAGACAGAGAGAATGTGCAAACAGTCGCCTAAGGGTGGAATCGAACCTGGGTCCCTGGTGCTGTGAGGCAGCAGTGCTAACCACTGGGCCACTGTGCCATCTCTATCTACTCTGAACACCAAATGTTGAGTTGGAACAGATCAATGAAAAACCCAGGTCCAAATATTAGTCGCGTTATCCTTTATTCTCATGGATGCTTTGATTTAACAACGTTTCGGCGATTAAGGTGGAAAGGACTGGAACCTGGGTGCATGTATTCCAATGTTTGAATAACCCATAGCTGTTGCTTCTGAAATAAACAGCATGCAAACTTAGTCCTGCTTGCAGACATGTAAGATAGGTGTATGAAACCAACACTAATCGACCTGATGAGTGGTTGTACGTGGTCGTAAAACATCCAAAGTTTTGTGATGCTAACATCAGTTAAAGTTAATCCACGCCACTCAACGATAAAGAATATTCTGTCAGGAAGACAACATTTATGCTCCTATCACTGCTGCTATACTAGTGTCCTTGTTAATGCCTGTCAAGTTGCCAGTCCAGACTGCTTGCAGTCAATCTGAAATACTCCAGAACAAGCAAAGGCATAAGAATGCCTGCACTTGGAGAACGCATATTACCCTAGTGAGTTGTAACAATTGCACATGGGAGATATTTGCAATGTTGGATGTATCACCTGGTCCAACCTGTCAGGATCATGTTACCAAGATGTTCATACGATGTTCACTAGCAGTGCCGCACTCACCCATTGCTCTGAGGCTGCAGTGTGCCTGCAATTGATAGGAAATTGCAGTCGGTAACTCGTTTAATAATTGTTCCTTTGTTGAGATTGGAATAAGAACAATTCTGCTTGAAGAACTTGGTTGAATACGGCCCCCTACTGAGAGCTCCCTCCTCTTGCCCTCCTACATAGCCTCAATTTATTCACTCTCTCATGCTAACCGCTCAAAGGATATGAAAACTGTGGCACCCAAGACTACAAGCAAATGGTCTGAGCAGAACTATTGAAGCCAGAGGCAAGATCTTCCACACATGCCTTATCACTCCCTTTAGACTTCTTCAAATTCATTTACTTAATTTTAATTAATTTACTTAATTTTGTTCATTTAATTAATGAATTAATAAAGGAGAAAGCTGTTCAGAAGAGATGGGCTTCATCCAAACAGCAATAGAACTAATCTCCTGGCTGAGAGATTAAATAGTATAGTTGAGGGGGATTTAAACTTGTAGGGTAGGGTAGGGAAGTGGGTTGACCAATAAGCCTAGTTTTGGAAGTATTATTGGGGGCTAAAATGAGAAGATGGGGAACAGGAAAAAGGAAGTGAGGGAACCCTTGGATGTGGATAGTGAACAAAGAAGTGGTTGCCTTCCAATGGGCGAGAGAGAGAGAGAATGGTTAAATTGAATATATCAAAGCACATGGAGTACAGTGAACAAAATTGGGGAACGAGAAGCTGAAATTGCTCTAGGAGGATATGATATAGTAGCACTGATGGAAATGTGGCTGAAGCCAGAACAGGATATGATATTTACCATGTTGGGTTATAAGGCTTTTAGTAGAAACAAGGTGGTTAAAAATCGAGGAGATGCAGCAATCTTGTTTGAAGATGGTATTATAGCACTTGAATGAGATGCCGTTCCTGAATTAAAGTTTGTAATATTGGAGGTGAGAAACAAGATGGGAGCAGTCAACATGTGTATTTATTTTGGATCTTCAAATATTGGGAGGAAGTAGCAGGAAGCGTTCATTGCCAGATTATGGAAGTCTGCAGGACAAGTCGGATTATGATAATTGGTGATTTCAGTTACCCTGGGATAGACTGATGAGAAAGGTCAAGTGTGGTGCAGGGTAAGGGAGAAATTCCTCCAATATGTGCAGGAGAATTTTCTGGAACAGAACATTTCCAGTTCTAACAGGGAGGCAGCTGCATTGGGTCTATCCTAGGAGATGAGACAGACTAAGTAGAGAATGTTGGAATAAGGGAGCATTTGGAAAATAAGGACCAAAATACAATAAAGTTCAACATTAAATTGGAAAAAAAAGAATACCAGTCAAGGATTCTGATTTCAGAGTGGAAGAGGGCATCTAAAAATTGGACTGGTTGATCGGAAACTCAATTTGGTGGATAAAACACTGGATTTAACAATGGGAAAGTTTCAAAAGAGAAATGAATAGGATGTAATCTAGGTACATATTCATGAGAAATAAATACAGGGATGTAGAGTTCGACTGCTCTGAATGTCTAAGGATATTGTTGAGAAAATTAAGAATGAGAGAGAAGGCATATGATGCGTATCAGAATAATAATGACAGTAGAAATTGGGAAGAGTATCTCAAATGCAGGAGAGAGGCTAAGACTAGGCTAAGGAACGTTAAGAAGAAGCATGAGGAAAGGATGGCAGGCTGTGCTGAAACAAATAATAAAATGCCCTTCACACACATTAATACTGAAGACTAGTGAAGGATGGGACTTATGAGTATCAAGCAGGGTAGGCAGTTTACTGAAGCAAAAGGTATGGCAGATGTAATAAATGAATATTTTCTTTTGTTTTTGTCATTTTCTAATTTGGCAATGACCTGGTTGAAAATGTGAGTGTTGAGCAATTTATTGTTTTATTCATTCACGGGATGAGGGCATCGCTGGCCAGGCAGCATTTATTGCCCATCCCTAATTGCCCAGAGAGCAGTTCAGAGTCAACCACATTGCTGTAGGCCTAGAGTCGCATGTAGGCCAGACAAGGTAAGGATGGCAGTTTCCTTCCCTAAAGGACATTAGTGAACCAGATGGGTTTTCCCTTGACAATTGACCTCGGATTCATGGCCATCATGAGACTCTTAACACCACAGTTTTACTGAATTCAAGTTTCACCATCTGCTGTGACAAGCTTTGCACCTAGGTCCTCAGAACATTCTCTGGGTTACTGGATTAACAGTCCAGTGATAATACCACTGGGCCATCTGAGCAGTGTAGTGATGGGTAAAGAAGAGGTACTAAACAGGCTGGCACCACTCCAGGTAAATGTATTCTAGATTGCTGAAAAGGCTTAAGGGACAAATTTTGGAGCTATTGACAGATATTTTCCAGTCTTCTCTGAACACAGGAGTTGTCCTACTGATTGGAAATGTGACGCAGTTGTTTAGGGAAAGGGAAAATTACAACACAAGAAACGACGGACCTGCCAGCTTGACATCAATAGTGGAAAGCCTGACAATACGGGATAAGATAAATAGACATTTTGAGAAAAATATATGTTAATACTAGACAGTGAATATGGCTATGTCGAGGGCATGTTGTACATGAAATAAACTTCCTGATGAAGTGGTGGATGTGGGTACAATTAAAATATTTAGAAGACATTTGGATGGATTTACGAAAGGTTTGGAGGGATATAGGCGAAGGGAAGGCAGGTGGGACCAGTTTAGTTTGTGATTATGTTTGGCACGGACTGGTTAGACCAAAGGGCCTATATGAGCCCTGTGATGACTCGATGAATCTCCATGTCATGTCTGACAAATTTGATTGAGGTTTTACAAGATGACACAGGCAGTGGATGAGGGTAGTGCTGTCCATGTTGTATTTTGAGATGCCCATAAGCATTAGAGACCGTGCCACATGGCAGGTTCGTTCACAAGTTAGATATGTTTGGGAATGATGGGTCCATGGCAGCATGGATTAGAAGTTGGCTAAAAGGTAGCAAACAGAAGATAGGTCCAGATGGTATTTTGCAAACTGGAGGCACATTGAAAGTAGTGTTCCCCAGGGGGACAATTGTTTTTTTTCTGCTTCATGTGAACAATTTGCAGATGACACTAAGCTAGAGAGAATAGCGAATTGTGAGGGTGACATTACCAAGTTGGCCAGTGGGCAGACACCTTGCAGATGAGGTTCAATGCAGAGAAGTGTGAAGTAATGCATTGTGGTAGAAGAAACACAGACAATGGTATAAATTTGAGTTACATACAGGAGCAGAGGGACCTCTAGGTTCATTGGCATAATTCTCTGAAGGTGGCCAGGCAAGTTGAAATAGTTGTTAAGAAGCTTCTAGGAATCTTGGATTTATAAATAGAGACACCAAGTATAAAAGCAGGAAAGTGATGCTACACCTCTACAAATCATTGGTCTGACCACATATGGAATGTTGTGTTCAGTTCTAGGCACCTTATTTGAGGAAGGATGTTAAAAGTCCTGGAGACAGTGCAAAGGAGATTTATGAACACGAATCTAGGAAAGCAGGATTTTAGATACAAGAAAAGGTGAGAGAATCGGGATATTCTCCTTGGTGCCGAGAAGATTGAAGTAACGTATATTGAGGTGTATGATATTATGAGCAATTTTGACAGGGATATTCTGTTTCCGCAAGTTGATTCGTCAGTAACTAGGGTAACAATTTTAAGATTGACAGTAAGAGAGCGAGGCATGAAATGAGGAGAAACTTTGTTACTCAGAGCATTGTTAGGATTTGGAATGCGCTGCCTGGGAGAGTGGTGGTGGCAGTGGATTCCATAGGAGGTTTCTAAAAAGAGCTAAATATACAATTGAAAGAGCTGAAGTTAGAGAGTGATAGAGATAGGGCTGGAGAGTGGGACTAATTGGGTAGCACTTTTGGAAGCTGGAACAGACAGGATGGGATCAAATAGCCTCCTTCTGTAATGTAAGATTCTCCAAAAATTCTTGTAAGTAGCACAGTGGGATGTTTTTCCTGCTGCTGAATGTACCTTTGGCTATGCCTGTTTTAAGAGACAGTATTAACTGGAGTGTTGTGGTTGCTCTTGACGTCACAGGTGCCACAAGTTACTTACTAAGCATACCTCTGACATACTCCACCTTAAATGTAATCTAGTATGAGCTACATTAGATATGCATGTGTGTGTTATGGACGTAGCTTTGCACCAAAAATGGTGTTCCTTGCATTGAAATATAGGGCTACAGAGCCAAATTCTGCAGCTTTAACTTTGCCAATCTGGATAGAAAGATTGACAGTCATTTGCCTGATGGTATTTTGAGTGGCTAATATGAAGGAGGAAAATTAAGTTGCTGTGTGAAACTCCCTATCCTAAATTTATTTGCTTGTTTCACTATGGCTTTTGTTGGGTTATAAAATTTATACATACATATGTCCTTATGTTTGCATGTAATAAAGATGAGCTACCGCTGGTTTTGCATCATCTTAGCTCATTTTGCACAGCATCATTTGAAAAGTTTTTAACAAAATTTCTAAGTACAGAACATATGCTGAGAGCATTGTTCTTTCTATTTTTAGTTTTGAAAGCTGTATTTTTTACCTGCCTCTTTCACAATACCTCACCCCTATCTTCTTGATTATAAAGGCATGTTGATTGATAGTGGAACAACATAGTAAGACAAAGCAAATAACCTGTGACTGTACTGAATACAGATGTAATCTGAAGAATACATCTACATATCATAGCAGGTTAGGAGTCTAATTAGAATTGAAGTCAACTCAGCAATTACCAAATGGGATGTGAAGTGACACGTAATATTTGCTTCAATGCCGACATGAGAAAATCTAACCGTCTCCTTTTGACATTGAAAGACATTACAATCATTAAATCCCCAACCATCAACATCCTTAAGGATCATCTTTCATCATCAATGTAACTGCACCACCCGTACTGAATTCATATAAATACTGTGGCTATGAGACCAAGTCAGAAGTTGGAATTCCGTGGCTAGTAATTTTACCTCTTGACCCTCAGCTCCCAGGCCCTATCAATCATCAATATGTAAATCTAATGGAATATTCAATATTTGCTTGGATGATCCAAAAAGCTCGATACCATCCAAGACAAAATAGCCCATTTGACCAACACCTCATCCACCACCTTAAAAATTCACTCACTCCTTCTCCATCAATTCACTAAGGCATTTCCGAAACTAAGACCTCCACCTGGAAGGACGAGGGCAATAGATAAACAGGGCACCACCGCCTGCGCATTCTTCTCTAAGTACTGCACCACCTTGACTCAAAGTTATTGATGCTCCTTCACTGGTCCTGTGTCTCATATTGGAAAAAGTACGTTGGAAGTGAAGAACGTGCAGGTAAATTTAGCATTGACTGGTATGAATTATTGCCCAGAAGAAGCAATAAAGTGTAACACATGAATGCTGTCAAACTAGCTGCAGATGAAGTCAAAAGAGAGCTCAGACACAGTACATAATATTTCCAACCAATACAAAGTTGCAATGCAGAGGAACGTTGAAGCATTTTGTTATGGTTCAGTTGCACCATGAATGTTGTGTCCCATTCTGATTATCAAGAAATACAGTAGGCATTATTAGCACAGACTGAAGAGCATGACCTGAAGTCATCTCAGCTTATATGAGCTATATCACATTATTATTATATTACATAGTTAAGTACTTTTAATTAAGACTGATATGACAGTGCTTAAAACAGTTCAATAGTAACTTCTCAAAATGTAGTTGTATTCCCAATTTTTAAGCAGATTCATCAATTTAATTTCTAATCAATTGTTGCCTTCATCTTGTTCGTCTGGATGTAATGTTGAGGAATATTGTCACTGAACCAAAAATGATCTGCAAAAACTTAGTTTTGTATTATACAGAGATCACTAAAAAATGCAAGCTTCATATCCATAACGTCTCTCATAACCAGATTGTATCGACAAGTGTTTGTAATTCTCACAAGCACTGGCCCTTTGCTGAGATAGTTAATTTCATTCTGGTGAACAGGCATGCCACTTAGTTTTGGTTTGGGCAAGGAAAAATCAGCCTGTGTTCCAGCACCTAATCGCTATTTAGTGACCTCCACCTTGGAAGCTACTTTTGTAAGTGCGTCAGAGAGAATTGAAAGTGAGTGTGATAATCTTCTATCTTTTGCTTTTATGTCCTGTCAGTGTTATTTTACACACTGTTACTCCACCCCTCTCACCCACTCCAACCTCTCCCCCGCAGAACGGGCAGCCCTCCGCTCCCTCCGCTCCAACCCCAACCTCACCATCAAACCCGCAGACAAGGGTGGCGCAGTGGTAGTATGGCGCACTGACCTCTACATCGCCGAGGCCAGACGCCAACTCTCCGACACCACCACCTACCGCCTCCTCGATCATGACCCCACACCCGAGCACCAAACCATCATCTCCAACACCTTTCATGACCTCATCACCTCAGGGGACCTCCCACCCACAGCCTCCAACCTCATTGTTCCCCAACCCCGCACGGCCCGTTTCTATATCCTTCCCAAAATCCACAAACCTGCCTGCCCTGGTCGACCCATCGTCTCAGCCTGCTCCTGCCCCACCGAACTCATCTCCACCTATCTGGACTCCATTTTCTCCCCTTTGGTCCAGGAACTCCCCACCTATGTCCGTGACACCACCCACGCCCTCCACCTCCTCCAGGACTTCCAATTCCCTGGCCCCCAACACCTCATATTCACCATGGATGTCCAGTCCCTGTACACCTGCATTCCGCATGGAGATGGCCTCAAGGCCCTCCGCTTCTTCCTGTCCCGCAGGCCCGACCAGGCCCCCTCCACCGACACTCTCATCCGCCTAGCTGAACTCGTCCTCACACTCAACAACTTCTCTTTTGACTCCTCTCACTTCCTACAGACTAAGGGGGTGGCCATGGGCACCCGCATGGGCCCCAGCTATGCCTGCCTCTTTGTAGGTTACGTGGAACAGTCCCTCTTCCGCACCTACACAGGCCCCAAACCCCACCTCTTCCTCCGGTACATTGATGACTGTATCGGCGCCGCCTCTTGCTCCCCAGAGGAGCTCGAACAGTTCATCCACTTCACCAACACCTTCCACCCCAACCTTCAGTTCACCTGGGCCATCTCCAGCACATCCCTCACCTTCCTGGACCCCTCAGTCTCCATCTCAGGCAACCAGCTTGTAACTGATGTCCATTTCAAGCCCACCGACTCCCACAGCTACCTAGAATACACCTCCTCCCACCCACCCTCCTGCAAAAATTCCATCCCCTATTCCCAATTCCTCCGCCTCCGCCGCATCTGCTCCCACGATAAGACATTCCACTCCCGCACATCCCAGATGTCCAAGTTCTTTAAGGACCGCAACTTTCCCCCCACGGTGATTGAGAACGCCCTTGACCGCGTCTCCCGCATTTCCCGCGACACATCCCTCACACCCCGCCCCCGCCACAACCGCCCCAAGAGGATCCCCCTCGTTCTCACACACCACCCTACCAACCTCCGGATACAACGCATTATCCTCCGAGACTTCCGCCATTTACAATCCGACCCCACCACCCAAGACATTTTTCCATCCCCTCCCCTGTCTGCTTTCCGGAGAGACCACTCTCTCCGTGACTCCCTTGTTCGCTCCACACTGCCCTCCAACCCCACCACACCCGGCACCTTCCCCTGCAACCGCAGGAAATGCTACACTTGTCCCCACACCTCCTCCCTCACCCCCATCCCAGGCCCCAAGATGACGTTCCACATTAAGCAGAGGTTCACCTGCACATCTGCCAATGTGGTATACTGCATCCACTGTACCCGGTGCGGCTTCCTCTACATTGGGGAAACCAAGCGGAAGCTTGGGGACCGCTTTGCAGAACACCTCCGCTCAGTTCGCAACAAACAACTGCACCTCCCAGTCACAAACCATTTCCACTCCCCCTCCCATTCTCTTGATGACATGTCCATCATGGGCCTCCTGCACTGCCACAATGATGCCACCCGAAGGTTGCAGGAACAGCAACTCATATTCCGCCTGGGAACCCTGCAGCCATATGGTATCAATGTGGACTTCACCAGTTTCAAAATCTCCCCTTCCCCTACTGCATCCCTAAACCAGCCCAGTTCATCCCCTCCCCCCACTGCACCACACAACCAGCCCAGCTCTTCCCCCCCACCCACTGCATCCCAAAACCAGTCCAACCTGTCTCTGCCTCCCTAACCGGTTCTTCCTCTCACCCATCCCTTCCTCCCACCCCAAGCCGCACCCCCAGCTACCTACTAACCTCATCCCACCTCCTTGACCTGTCCGTCTTCCCTGGACTGACCTATCCCCTCCCTACCTCCCCACCTACACCCTCTCCACCTATCTTCTTTACTCTCCATCTTCGGTCCGCCTCCCCCTCTCTCCCTATTTATTCCAGTTCCCTCCCCCCATCCCCCTCTCTGATGAAGGGTCTAGGCCCGAAACGTCAGCTTTTGTGCTCCTGAGATGCTGCTTGGCCTGCTGTGTTCATCCAGCCTCACATTTTATTATCTTGGAATCTCCAGCATCTGCAGTTCCCATTATCTCTGTTAGAGAAGGTTTGCTGTGATCATAAAACATGTGTGAAACAGTGTTTCTTACTTTTGCTGTGAAATGGCCCGTTTTTACTTTGGAGAAAATCTCCCCTTCCCCCACCGCATCCCAAAACTAGCCCAGTTCGACCGCCCCCCCCCCCCCCACTGCACCACACAACCAGCCCAGCTCTTCCCCTCCACCCACTGCATCCCAAAACCAGTCCAGCCTGTCTCTGCCTCCCTAACCTGTTCTTCCTCTCACCCATCCCTTCCTCCCACCCCAAGCCACACCTCCATCTCCTACCTACTAACCTCATCCCACCTCCTTGACCTGTCCGTCTTCCCTGGACTGACCTATCCCCTCCCTACCTCCCCACCCATACTCTCCTCTCCACCTATCTTCTTTTCTCTCCATCTTCGGTCCGCCTCCCCCTCTCTCCCTATTTATTCCAGTTCCCTCTCCCCCATCCCCCTCTCTGATGAAGGGTCTAGGCCCGAAACGTCAGCTTTTGTGCTCCTGAGATGCTGCTTGGCCTGCTGTGTTCATCCAGCTTCACACTTTGTTATCTTCAGAAAATGTGTGTCAGTAAACACAAATACATAAGTAACCCACATCAATTCCTTTCAGTGCAGGCAGGGCACAAACTTCTTCAGTGGAATATTTTGTTGTAGTAAGTCAAAGCTGAGATTTACAGCATTTTGAACCATTGGGGAATCTAAGGTTGTGGGGAACAGGCTGTAAAATGAAATTGAAGCCAGGAAGGGTTCACATGGCCTATTCCTGACCTTTATTTTTAAAGTCACTCTGACTTATCTCTGAATTTACATGCAGCATTTGCAAGTGTGGTGCCAGAGATGCCGTGCACCAGGGGACACCAGCACACACTACTGCTTCTCTCTAACCAGCGCTATCACAACGTATTTACCATCTGAAGAACATCTGTCATCTTTCAAATATAGCAGTGGACAGAAAACTGTGAAATTATCAAGTAGTCAGCAGCTGTATCCTGGAAGGATCTCTCCGTCGAAATATTCATGACCATCATACAATTACTGTCATCCTTGCCCAGCTCTGAAGTTCCAGGTCTGCCTACAAGACATGGCAGATTTCATTAAATTCTAAAAATGCAAACATCACATACCTTGCTCTTTGGTAAGACTGAAATTAGAGAAAGTTAGTGATGACTCTGGGTGGATAAAAGATCCCATGGAGTGCCCCCCCCCACCAACCATAAGCAGCTGGAACTTCATGTTGCTGTTGCTGATTTTCCCCCTTTCATGTTGCAGTTACTGGGGGTGGGGGGGGGGGGGGGCGGTGGCGAGTAGAAATTGTTGCATTATTTTTGGGAGTAAGTGGTCTTAACAGAACTGTTAGACTTAAGGCCTTCACTCCATGCTACCCTGCTCCTTAATGTTTTCATTTGCAAAATCCCTAGAAAACTCAATACTTTCACCAATTTATAGTGAAGTGATGGCCCAGTGGTGTTAGCAACATGCTGTTAATCCAAAGATCCGGGTGATGTTCTGAGATCCTGGATTCAGATCCTGCTGTAACAGGTGAAATTTGAATTCATGGAATGTCTGGAATCAAGAATCCATGTCGAAGATTTTTCCTGACAATCAATCTGGTTCGTTACTGTCCCTTAAGGAAGGAAACTACCCTCATTATCTGGTCTGGCTTGCATGTGACTCCAGACCAATGACAACATGGCTGACAGTTAACTACCCTCAACCCATGAAGGTTGGGCAATAAATGACCACCTAGCCAGTGATACCCACGTCCGTTGAATGAATTTTTTTTAAAGTTCAGACAAAACTGGTGTAAATCATAACAATTGACAGTACATTTTAAATAGCATTGTTGGGGGACCTTTCCTGTTGCTGAATTCTTGTTCAGTTGTGCTAAATTAAGTGAGGGAATTGGTAGGAGTGTTCAAGTCAGCATTAAACGTTCACTGAAATGACCTGCATACTTCCAGCACACACTCCTAAATCTCTCACTAATGTCCCCACTACACCAGAAGCATGTGTGCATGGTGTATGTGCCATTATCAGACCAAAACTGCACTTGTGGCAGTGAGAGTACAGGTGCTATGGAGCCAAACATTACATCCTGTGATTCTTTGCTCTGGATTTTCTCTATCATAAAATTGGATTGTCAATCCCTGAGAGTCCTTTATGATTTTAAATATGACAATTGAGTTGCCCTCAACCTTCTAAACACTTAAATATCATCTTTTAAAGGATTAAATTAACTCTGGTGATTGTCAGTTGTACCACCACCAAACCCAGAGCATCTTTACTGAGGTGCTGAGTCCAAAAACTGCTTGCAGATGAGGTTTGATTAAGACTACGTACAATTGAAATATTACAGTCTTACTTTTGTACTGATATGACCTTGAGATGAAAGTCAATGTTTTGTTACGTTTTCCAATTGTTGCTTTGCACTGCTCGCTCATAGTTAATAATCTGTACATAGACACTTAATTCCCTTTCCTTCATCAAATGGTTAGGTTCTCACTATAAAGAAAGTACAGGTAGTTCTAGTATAATGCGATACTTGCATTCCTGTGCAATCGTGCTATAGAAAATCTCACTACAGAAGATCGCTATACCTGTACAGCAGAAAGCTTGCATTCGCCAAATAGTGCTTACTAATTTGTCAATCACGTTATAGCCAATTCACAGCGATGAAACACATGTAGTGGCAGGACTACCTGTCTTCGAGTTTTCTATGTGAGAGTGGTTGTTGCTTCCGACAAGTACAAATGACCATCTTACGAGCTCAGTGATAATGGGAACTGCAGATGCTGGAGAATCCAAGATCATAAAATGTGAGGCTGGATGAACACAGCAGGCCCAGCAGCATCTCAGGAGCACAAAAGCTGACGTTTCGGGCCTAGACCCTTCATCAGAGAGGATGAAGGGTCTAGGCCCGAAACGTCAGCTTTTGTGCTCCTGAGATGCTGCTGGGCCTGCTGTGTTCATCCAGCCTCACATTTTATTATCTTATGAGTTCAACTGACTGTTGAATTCGGGTTTGTTAAGCAGGTGCTGTCCAATTTGGGAACCTCATTCGTACACAAGGACCTTCTCTGCAAACATAAGGAATATGTTCGGGCCATGTACCTTTTTTTGAACAACCAGGAAGCTTGGGTATATGTTCCTATTTGCTTTTTCATTACCTCATTGCTTTTTCATTGCCTCAGCCAATTGGAGTTGACATCCAATCAATTAGCATCCTACATCTAGTATTCTAAGTTGTAAATTTGGCATTCTTGAGTTTGTCCTAATGAGTGCAAGACAAAAAGATTTAGCAGCGTGTTTCTGTTTTCAGTAATAATTAACCATTGTATGGAACCTCAAATATCAGGTGGAAATCTGTATGTACAGCAGGATTTTTTTTTGCTTCGGGCTCAATGGGAAAATGAGACCCAAAAGGTTCTTGGAAACTGCTTTGCTTGGATCATGTGACAGGTACTGCTAAAATGTGTCTGCATATTAAATGTTTCAACTCTGAGGGAATCAGTGTCCTTGTCCCTGAACCACCAAAAGCTACCTTGCAAATACAGCAAACAATTAGAAAGACAAATAATGTGCAGGCCTTTATTCCAAGGAAGTTTCAGGGTAAAGTAAGGAAGTCTTATGACAATTATGTAGTGCATTGTTGACATCCTAATAGGTGTTTGTCACTTTTTACCCAAGGAAGGATAACTTGGAGGGGATGCAATAAATGTTCTCTCAGGGCAATCCTCTGAGGAGATATTGAGTTGACTATGTTTTACGTTCAGAGCTTAGCAGAATGAAAGGTGGTCTCAGTGGAAAATGTAATATTTTTAGAAGAGTTGACAGGCTTAATGCTGAGAGATTATTTCCCCTTGGTTGGAGAGTCTACAGCATGAGGCTGCAATTATTGTATAAATGGTTGGCCGTTGAGAAATGAGGTGAGATGAAATTTCTTCAATCAGTGTTATGAATCCTTAGAATTGTCTACACAAGAGACATGAAAGTGCTCAATTGAGTGGTATATTTGGTAGTAAAGTCAATAGATTGTTTTATGAACCAAGCAAATCAAGGGATACAGGGATTGAGAATGATGGCAAAATTTATTTAATGTAAAACTTGTTGAAAATATTGGAAATGTAAAGGAAGAACAGAAAATACTGGAGAGACTCAGCAGGTTAGGCAGCATCTTTGGAGAGAGATGCCAAGATAACATTTTGAGTCCAAATGACTGTTTCATAGCACATTCTTATGTTGCTAACATACCTATAATTTATTATTTTTGAATGAAAACCATCAGACCTTAGAGATTTGACTATTATAAGCCCTATTGCCCTCTTGCAATTGTGTAAAACCTGTATTAAATTGCTTTGTCCCTCCTTTGACTTATTTTTTGAGTTCCCTGGTGTTGTTTCCTTTCTGTAAACTGAGAAGGCACCATATTCAATTAATAAGTCTGTCATTTTCTTATAATCCAATATACCCTTGTTTGCATATGTCTTTGATCGCCCTACTTTCTCCATTATTTTCTTACTATAGTAAGAAAATATTTTCTCTTAACTTTACAGGTATTTTTTGTTCATAATCCTTATTAGAATTCTTAACTATTTTCTTTGTGATTCTTCGTTACTTTTCACAGATTTTCCAGTCCACTGGACTAGCTCTTCCTGACTCACTAGTGTAAGCTTTTCCTTTTAGCTTCATATTGCTTCTTCATTTGTTGACTGCAGTTGCTTAACAACACAATTGGGGTGTTTGTGTTATATGTGTGTTTACTGTTTTTGTGTCATTTCAAATATCATTGCGAATATGTTCCACTCTCAGACCAGATCTGCCTTGTCGAAAGCGACTGTCTTTCAGGGTTTTTCCATAGTGGTGAAAACACCTTCTAAGTTTTCAGAGCTGCTTGCATTGCTGCCTCCAGGGATTCCTTTGCTTTCTTTTATAAAGGCACAGCCACCCTTTCTCAAGGTCACAAGCATTTCCTTTCCCAGAGCAATGAGAGAGTTTCTCTCTCCAGAGTTACTTTTCCTCTGCTTGTAGTCAAACCATTTCCTTTGAGGGAGTGGGCACAACACTAACCGAATGCTGTAAATCATTTGATTGGAATGGTTAAAAAAATGAACCACCTAGTGCATGAGTTCCTGAGAAAATGAGACATTTGCATCTTCAGCTATGACACTTGAAAACTTTGCATCATTTTCCAAATGGTTTAAATTCTCAAATGAACCCAGGTAGCTTTGCTTTTCCATTTGAAATTTTTCATTCTATGAGCGTCAGAACAAGGGACAGCAGAAAGAATCATAAAATTCTGACAGTGTAAAAACAGGCCATTTGGCCCATTGAGTTTACCCCAGCCATCTGAAATGCATCCCACCCCATCCCTGTAACCCTGCATTTCCCATGGCTACCCCACCTAGCTTGCACATCCCTGGGCACTATGGACAATTACGGATTACCAATCCTCCTAACCTGCACATGTTTGGACTGTGGGAAGAAACAGGAGCACCCAGAGGAAAACCATGCAGACATGGGGAGAATGTGCAAACTCCTCACAGACAGCTGCTTGAGGCTGGAATTGAGCCTGTGCCCCTGGTGCTGTGAGGCAGCAGTAGTAACCGCTGAGCCACCGTGCTGTCCCCAAATTTGGATGAATTAGATGAATTTTAGGTTAATTACGTTAGAACATTCAGCCTCAAAATTTTGTTGTTTTTAAAAAAAATGGAATAAGGTGTTGATCCAGATATGGTATTCCAAGGAAGTAAAATGTTTTTCACATTTATAACTACATAACTGTAACCAATGAGCCTTTTTCTTTACTGCAATGAATTATTAACAGTCTCAACAGGAAAAGACCGTGTAAAATGGTAGTGGCCTTTACTCCTGCCCTTGTGTGGACCCATAAGAAGAGGAAAAGACACCAGAGAGGTAAAGCTGGTCTGAGCAGGGAATTGGTTACTCTGGAGTTGAAACTCAGGCAGGGTGTCTGATGGAGTCCCACCTACTTTCACTCCCTTCCAAACAGAAATGACTCCTAGCAAGACATTAGTAAGCCTAGCTTTGGGTGGGTCCCCTGGTTTTTTCTTTCTCCTAAGTCCACCATGGACAGTTAAAATTGACCAATATGCTCACTTTCTTCTATTTGCATCTGCTGTGAGTATTTTGTACCATTTTGTCCCACCAGCAGAGAAGTAAACTTGACATTCTTTTCCTAGATTAAAAATATAGGGACAGCAATAGGCCAATTGACCCCTTGGGTCTGTTAACCCTTTATAGATCATGAATGAATTTAGGTTGACTCTTAATTGCTACCTTTTCTCAATACCTCTGACGCTTTTACCTGACAAAAGGATTGTGACTATGCAAAAGTAGAGGAGATGCATGTAGAATCACACCTGTGCTGAGTTTGCAGACCACCGTGTGTAGGGAATTAGGCCTGTTTTCACTACAGTAAGGTGCTGTGTGAAAAACCTGTGCAAACGACTGATTGAATGTATGCCATATTGGAGCCTAGATGGTTAAAATAAACATGAGTTGGCAGCATCTGCAGTGAATGTGAAACAGCTTGAAAGGCAATGTTTTGTGTAAATCTGCTACCTGGCACACAACACCTTTAGCCTTGATACGTTCTCTAGGATTTGCCATTTTGTTCTGGATTGATTTGCACCTTGTGGAGCACTATTAACAACATTAACAACAGTCTCCCCTTTGACATCCAGGTTAGTCTACAAACCCCTTTTATTGTTAATGGGTATAAAGGTCTGAAAGGGTTAATGCCTTAAGCAGCACCCACTATGACCTTGTTGCACAGGCTTGGTGGGAGAACAAATTATGATTGCAAAGGAGTAAGACCTGCCATCTAGATCCTCCTCGCAGTCTCTGCAACAATGTCTATCACAAAGGTATAACTGGAACCTAGTTGCTGTCATGTAGGAAACTCCATCTTGTTTAAGGGTCTCTTGTTAGACTATCAAGTGGTTTACATCAAGCACCCTAGACCAGGTGGTCCTGTTAGATCCCGATCAGGAAAGGTGATGGTGGCAGAAAACCTGCCAGACTGTATTGTACAATACAATCAGCAGTGATCAGGATTTATCTTATGACTACCATCCCTGCAGAAACTTCATGCATAGTTACTTTCCATTGGTCAGGGTCCATATCTTGATGAGAAGCAGTTGTTCTTCCCCTATCCTCGTTATTTTGATCACCAGAAATGTTTGGCACACACCATATTCACACCTTAGGTGTCTATCTCCATTTATATGGCTGTTGCTGGGAATCTTAGCAGAGCCCACAGTATCCTTGCTGGGAGCCGACTCCACATGGTTAACAAGTTTAACTCCCGAAGCTTTTGTGCCATTGTCATTGGCTCCCATAGACCTACACTCAGTCTTTAGGCTCTGTTTCAACATTGACTGTATTGCTATGGTAAGATAGGATTGCTTTGTGGAAATGCTATTCCCTGATAATGCTGCCACTAAAAAAAAATCTGGGGCCTTGTTTCTACTCTTCCCACCTGACTGAAACTGAATGAGAGAGCACCTAAAATAATCTTAGTCGCATGCCGAGCCTGCTCCATGCCCCACTGCATCCTGAAATTAATTTGTTGCCTTGAGCAGGACTCTCTTTTAAATAAAAAACCATTTAGATTTGATGATGACATCTGGAGTGGATATGCAAATTTTTGGGTAATCTCAGCTTTCCTGACCTAACCCCTCTCTCCCAATACAGCAGCAGCTTCATTGTCAGGAGCTGAATTCTGGCCCAGTGATAAAATGCTGTGTTTTAGTTTAGAATTTCATGTAGCTGTGAGAGAGGAGGAATTCATCTTGAAAGGAAACTTTAGGCTACCCTCCAAAGGTTTGCCCTATCTTTTGACCTCCAACTCTTGACCAGAATCTCTTCCAGCAGTCAGCATGAGGGTAAACTGTTCATTTGCGCATTCAGCTGCAGCCTCCAAAAAAATAAGCACAGAGAATGCTGGAGAAACTCAGCAGGTCTGGCAGCATCTGTGGAGAGAGAAGCAGAATCTGGAATGACTGTTGTTCAATACTCCAGACAGAAGTCATACCAGACAGAAACAATAAGGTTTTCTCTCTCCACAGATGCTGCCAGATCTGCTGAGTTTCTCCAATGTTGCCCACCTTTGTTTCAGATTTCCAGTATCTGCAGTATTTGTGTGTAAGTCTCCAGGTTGCTCGCAGAAAAGACCCTGAGCTACCTGTTGTCTGCCACTTTAATGCACCACCCCATTTCCTGGCCAAAATCTCTGTCTCTGGCTTGCTGCAGGGCCCCAGCGAAGCTCAATATAAACTGGAAGAACAGCATCTCATTTTCCACTTGGGGAGCCTGCAGCCCTCTGGATTCAATATAGTGTTCAATAATTTGAGGGCCTAAACTGTCCCAAATCCTAGCCCCCTACCTCGCACACCAGGCCTTGTAATCATATAGTCTGCCATTACACACTACCTATTGTTAGTCACTAACAGTCCCCATTAACAGCTAATCACCCTCGCCAGATAGTTGTCAATTCATTTGCGTATTTAACTGTTCTCCTCTCTCTTCAGGCTCTATCCTATTGTTTAATCCCTACTCCATCCCCCTCCCTATTTTCTGCATGTGTTTTTCCAGCCACTATCAGTTCTGAAGAATGGTAACTGGACCTGAAACGTTAACTGTGGATGTTTTTTTTTCTCCACAGATGCCACCAGACCTGCTGAGCTTTTCCAGCAATTTCTGTTTTGTTTGCTGATTTACACCATCCGCAGTTCTTTAGGTTTCTGCTGTATGCCCATTTGGTGCTGCAGCCTGGTTGTCTTCCATTGCAGGAAGAGCACTGTATTGATTTAAATGTGTTTCTACCATTAAGATTGGAAGAGCCTCTACATTGTAGCCTTTGTCTTCATCACTTACTATTGGATTCTCCCACAGTGAGAACCCCCCACTGCTTTAGGGGAAAAAGCATTCTTAAAAAACTTAAGACTTTCACAGGGGCAAGTCCACACTAGGTATGAAGACAGATTCTCATCAATTACATTCATTCTTTTAAGAAGGGAGGGGGAGGGGTCCTGTGTCCTAACTGAAGTAAGCGTTAAATATTTAAGTAACCCATTACCCTCTCTCTCTCCATTACTGAGGCTGCTGGTTTTCTGGAGGGAGAGATCAGTTGATTGTGCCAAAGCCTTTCATTTCACCAGATAAAACCCAGATGCCACAGAAGAGCATCTGTCGAACCAAGGACAGGGGGAAGTCACCTCATTGTGCAGCTATCTGTTTGACATCATCTCCCTCCACCTCCTGATCCTCTTCCCCTCTCATAACCTCGGATGTCCTGTCTCTTTCCAGGCATTCATTATCTTCAAAATTATTCCATCTCTGCAGCCTTCAAGCCAAAACCAAAGTAAACCCAACCAGGGTTAGCAAGCTGCAGTACGCACATGATGCTTGCGTATGTTCAATCTCCTCAGACATAGTCCAGACCATCGTGAGCACCTTTTAAGAGACGTGAGAGAGCGTGGGTCTCACCCACAATCTGCAAGACCAAGTTTCTTCATCAACCTGGCCTACCATTGTGGAACAAACCCCTGATCATCAAGGGCCATGAGGAGGCCTTAGAGAACACTGGCCACCTCCAATACCTTGGAAGTGCCCTGTCAGCCAAAGAAGATATTGATGAAGAGATCCAGCACTGCCTCCAGTGTGCTAGCACAGTCTTCGGCCACCTGAGGAAAAGGGTGTACGAGAACAACAACATCAGATGTGATACCAAGGTCATGGTTTAGAAAACTGTGGTGCTTCCCGCCCTCCTATATAGCTCTGAGACGTGGACTGTCTACAGTGGACACCTCAAGGCATGAGAGCAGTTCCACCGATGGTGCCTGTAAGACACAAACACCTGCGTCCTTGACCAGGCCAACATCCGCAGCAGTGAGGCAGTGACCACTGTTGATCAGTTACAATGGGCTGGGCACATCTACACGACTGACATGAGAATCCCAAGCAAATGCTCTACTCCCAGCTTTGAAACGGCAGGCCAGCGCTGGGTGGATGGAGAAAGCGCTTCAGTGATGCTGTTAAGACTTCACCTGGCAAAGTGCGGAATTCCCACGGACACCTGGGAATCACTGGCCCAAGACTGTCCAAAATGGAGGAGGGACATCTGGGAAGGTGCCAAACACCTTGAGACCTGCCATCAGGAAAAAACGTAAGCCAGGTGTAAACAGTAAAAGGAGCATGCTGCCATGCCAATGCCCCATCCATGACCACCGTCTGCCCCAAGTGCAACAGAGCCTGTGGAAGCTGTATCTATCTGTACAATCGACCACGGACTCGGCCTGGGAGTGGAAGTGGTGAGTCATCGTTGTCTTTGAGGGACCCCTCTGACAACATTCAAAAAGATTTCTCAGGAAGACCATGTAATGAAGATACAGCTGACCTCCACAATGTATGAGACCCTTGCCAGGGGATATTGGAGTACACTACCTCATGGTCCAAGCACTGGGTAATCTCTGCGGGAGAACGTTGAGCTGCTCAATCACCACCCTCCTGAGTAGGTGGCATTGAATATCATGCTGTGTCTGTGTATGGGGCTCCCACAGTAGCCTATGCAACTGGTCACTTATGATCGACTCATGTACTGGAGTAGTTGGAGTGAAGATCAGTTGCAGCCCATCTGGAAAAGGACGAAGGAGTCAGGGTAGTTTCTGGGAAAGTGGCCATACATTATACTGAAGAAACTTGCAATGTATTGCAGTTGTAAACCAATAGAATGTTAACGTAGTGGAGCTCCTTCCTGTGGATAGATCTTAGTTGACAGTCCCTGTTTACCTGGCTGGCCATGAGGAGTGGTCAGTGATGCCCTGCATCTGAATTCAGCGACGGAAGTGAAACCGGATGGTTTCAGTCTCTGTGAGTTTGTCTCTCTGCTTTAACTGATGTACTGCTTTAACTCTGGCAAGGAGGCTGTCAGTGACTGGTGTGAGGAACTGGAATCTAGGCACCACCAAGCTCTGCTATTGATCATTGGTAGGAACCAGAAATGAAGGTGTTGAAGCCCACGGTCACCACGACAGCCAGTACTGCAAGGTACAGTGTCCACAGCAACTGTAGGGACTGTCTGCATGGAGAATTGCAGTGCCCTGTGGCACAGGGTCTTAGGGACTCCTTTTAGCTCATTCATCTGTGGTTGATGACACTGTTAAAAGCATAGCTTCCTGTCACTGCTGCTGTCCCTCTGTATGTCTGTCTGTCTGTGTCTCTCTCTCTCTCTTCCCCCCCCCTGCTCTGCCTCTGTGTCTGTCTGTCTGTCTCTCTCTCTCTCTCTCTCTGTCTGCCTGCCTCTCTGCCTCGCGCTCTCTCTCTGCCTCGCACTCTCTCCCTCCGCTTCGCTCTCTCTCTCTCTCCCTCCCTCTCTCTCTCTCCCTCGCTCTCTCTCCCCTCATGCTCTCTCTCTCTGTCTCTCTGGTCTGCCTCTCTGCCTCGTGCTGGCTCTCTCTCACTTCGCTCTCTCTCTCCCTCCCTCCCTCTCTCTCTCTCCCTCCCTCCCTCTCTCTCTCCCTCCCTCCCTCTCTCTCTCTCTCTCTCGCCCCCCCGCCTCGCGCGCAGCGCTCTCTCTCCCCCCCGCCTCGCGCGCGCGCTCTCTCTCCCCCCCCGCCTCGCGCGCGCGCTCTCTCTCCCCCCCGCCTCGCGCGCAGCGCTCTCTCTCCCCCCCCGCCTCGCGCGCGCGCTCTCTTCCCCCCCCCCGCCTCGCGCGCGCAGCTCTCTTCCCCCCCCGCCTCGCGCGCAGCGCTCTCTTCCCCCCCCGCCTCGCGCGCGCGCTCTCTTCCCCCCCCCCCGCCTCGCGCGCGCGCTCTCTTCCCCCCCCCCGCCTCGCGCGCGCGCGCTCTCTCTCCCCCCCGCCTCGCGCGCGCGCGCGCTCTCTCTCCCCCCCCGCCTCGCGCGCGCGCGCTCTCTCTCTCCCCCCCCGCCTCGCGCACGCGCGCGCTCTCTCTCCCCCCCCCGCCTCGCGCACGCAGCGCGCTCCATCTCTCCCCCCCCGCCTCGCGCACGCGCGCGCTCTCTCTCCCCCCCCGCCTCGCGCGCGCGCGCGCTCTCTCTCCCCCCCCGCCTCGCGCTCCGCGCGCGCTCTCTCTCCCCCCCCGCCTCGGCGCGCGGCGCGCTCTCTCTCCCCCCCCCCGCCTCGCGCGCGGCGCGCTCTCTCTCCCCCCCCCGCCTCGCGCGGCGCAGCGCTCTCTCTCCCCCCCCGCCTCGCGCGCGCGCGCTCTCTCTCCCCCCCGCCTCGCGCGCGCGCGCTCTCTCTCCCCCCCCGCCTCGCGCGCGCGCTCTCTCTCCCCCCCCGCCTCGCGCGCGCGCGCTCTCTCTCCCCCCCCGCCTCGCGCGCGCGCTCTCTTCCCCCCCCGCCTCGCGCGCGCGCTCTCTTCCCCCCCCCGCCTCGCGCGCGCGCTCTCTTCCCCCCCCCGCCTCGCGCGCGCGCTCTCTTCCCCCCCCGCCTCGCGCGCGCGCTCTCTTCCCCCCCCGCCTCGCGCGCGCGCTCTCTCCCCCCCCGCCTCGCGCGCGCGCTCTCTCCCCCCCCGCCTCGCGCGCGCGCTCTCTCCCCCCCCGCCTCGCGCGCAGCGCTCTCTCCCCCCCGCCTCGCGCGCGCGCTCTCTCCCCCCCCCCGCCTCGCGCGCGCGCTCTCTCCCCCCCCCGCCTCGCGCGCGCGCTCTCTCCCCCCCCCGCCTCGCGCGCGCGCTCTCTCCCCCCCCGCCTCGCGCAGCGCGCGCGCTCTCTCCCCCCCCCGCCTCGCGCGCGCGCGCTCTCTCCCCCCCCCCGCCTCGCGCGCGCGCGCTCTCTCCCCCCCCCGCCTCGCGCGCGCGCGGCTCTCTCCCCCCCCCGCCTCGCGCGCGCGCGCTCTCTTCCCCCCCCGCCTCGCGCGCGCGCTCTCTTCCCCCCCCCCCGCCTCGCACGCGCGCTCTCTTCCCCTCCGCCTCGCGCGCGCGCTCTCTTCCCCCCCCGCCTCGCGCGCGCGCTCTCTTCCCCCCCCGCCTCGCGCGCGCGCTCTCTTCCCCCCCCGCCTCGCGCGCGCGCTCTCTCTCCCCCCCGCGCTGTCTGTCTGTCTCTCTCTCTCTCTCTCTCTCTCTCTCTCTCTCTTCTCTCTCTCTCTCTCTCTCTCTCTCTCCCCCCTCCCCCTCCTCTCTCTCTCTCTCTCTCTCTCTCTCTCTCTCTCTCTCTCTCTCTCTCTCTCTCTCTCTCTCTCTCTCTCTCTCTCTCTCTCTCTCCCCCCTCCCCCTCCTCTCTCTCTCTCCCCCCTCCCCCTCCCCTCTCTCTCTCTCTCTCTCTCTCTCTCTCTCTCTCTCTCCCCCTCCGCCTCGTGCGCTCTCTCTCTCCCCTCCGCCTCGCGCGCTCTCTCTCTCCCCCCGCCTCGCGCGCTCTGTCTCTCTGTCTGCCTCGGTCTCGCGCTCTCTCTCGCTCTCCCCCTCCGCCTCGCTCTGCGCCTCGCCCCCCCCTCGCTCTGCGCCTCACCCCCCCTCGGTCTGCGTCTCGCCCCCCCTCGCTCTGCGCCTCGCCCCCCCCTCGCTCTGCGCCTCGCCCCCCCCTCGCTCTGAGCCTCGCCCCCCCCTCGCTCTGCGCCTCGCCCACTCTCGCTCTGCGCCTCTGCCTCTGTCTCTCTTGAGCTCTGCCCCTCCCGACTCTCTCTGCCCCTCCCCCCTCCCCCTACCCCTGCTGCCCCTCCCCCCTCCGCCCCTCCCATCCCCTGCTGCCTGTGCCCTGCTGCCCCTCCCATCCGCCCCTCCAGCCCCTGCCCCTCCCCCCTCTCTCCGCCCCTCCCCCCTCTCTCCGCCCCTCCCCCCTCTCTCCGCCCCTCCCCCCTCTCTCCGCCCCTCCCCCTCTCTCCGCCCCTCCCCCCTCTCTCCGCCCCTCCCCCCCTCTCCTCCGCCCCTCCCCCCTCTCTCCGCCCCTCCCCCTCTCTCCGCCCCTCCCCCTCTCTCCGCCCCTCCCCCTCTCTCCGCCCCTCCCCCTCTCTCCGCCCCTCCCCCTCTCTCCGCCCCTCCCCTCTCTCCGCCCCTCCCCTCTCTCCGCCCCTCCCCCTCTCTCCGCCCTCCCCCTCTCTCCGCCCCTCCCCCTCTCTCGCCCCTCCCCCTCTCTCCGCCCCTCCCCTCTCTCCGCCCCTCCCCCTCTCTCCGCCCTCCCCCTCTCTCCGCCCTCCCCCTCTCCGCCCTCCCCTCTCTCCGCCCCTCCCCCTCTCTCCGCCCCTCCCCCTCTCTCCGCCCCTCCCCTCTCTCCGCCCCTCCCCCTCTCTCCGCCCTCCCCTCTCTCCGCCCCTCCCCCTCTCTCCGCCCCTCCCCCTCTCTCCGCCCCTCCCCCTCTCTCCGCCCCTCCCCCTCTCTCCGCCCCTCCCCCTCTCTCCGCCCCTCCCCCTCTCTCCGCCCTCCCCCTCTCTCCGCCCCTCCCCCTCTCTCCGCCCCTCCCCCTCTCTCCGCCCCTCCCCCTCTCTCCGCCCTCCCCCTCTCTCCGCGCCCCCCCCCTCTCTCCGCGCCCCCCCCTCTCTCCGCGCCCCCCCCTCTCTCCGCGCCCCCCCTCTCTCCGCGCCCCCCCCTCTCTCCGCGCCCCCCCTCTCTCCGCGCCCCCCCCTCTCTCCGCGCCCCCCCCTCTCTCCGCGCCCCCCCCTCTCTCCGCGCCCCCCCTCTCTCCGCGCCCCCCCCCCTCTCTCCGCGCCCCCCCCTCTCTCCGCGCCCCCCCCTCTCTCCGCGCCCCCCCCCTCTCTCCGCGCCCTCCCCCCCTCTCTCCGCGCCCTCCCCCCTCTCTCCGCCCCTCCCCCCCTCTCTCCGCCCCTCCCCCCCTCTCTCCGCCCCTCCCCCCCTCTCTCCGCCCCTCCCCCCTCTCTCCGCCCCTCCCCCCTCTCTCCGCCCCTCCCCCCTCTCTCCGCCCCTCCCCCCCTCTCTCCGCCCCTCCCCCCCTCTCTCCGCCCCTCCCCCCTCTCTCCGCCCCTCCCCCCCTCTCTCCGCCCCTCCCCCCCTCTCTCCGCCCTCCCCCCCTCTCTCCGCCCCTCCTCCCCCTCTCTCCGCCCCTCCCCCCCTCTCTCCGCCCCTCCCCCCTCTCTCCGCCCCTCCCCCCCTCTCTCCGCCCCTCCCCCCTCTCTCCGCCCCTCCCCCCCTCTCTCCGCCCCTCCCCCCTCTCTCCGCCCCTCCCCCCTCTCTCCGCCCCTCCCCCTCTCTCCGCCCCTCCCCCCTCTCTCCGCCCCTCCCCCCCTCTCTCCGCCCTCCCCCCTCTCTCCGCCCCTCCCCCCTCTCTCCGCCCCTCCCCCCTCTCTCCGCCCCTCCCCCCCTCTCCTCCGCCCCTCCCCCCCTCTCTCCGCCCCTCCCCCCCTCTCTCCGCCCCTCCCCCCCTCTCTCCGCCCCTCCCCCCCTCTCTCCGCCCCTCCCCCCCTCTCTCCGCCCCTCCCCCCCCTCTCTCCGCCCCTCCCCCCCCTCTCTCCGCCCCTCCCCCCCCTCTCTCCGCCCCTCCCCCCCCTCTCTCCGCCCCTCCCCCCCTCTCTCCGCCCCTACCCCCCCTCTCTCCGCCCCTACCCCCCCTCTCTCTCTCTCTGCCCGTCCCTCGCTCTCGCTGTCTCTCTGCCTCTCCCTCTCTGACTCACGCATGGTCTCTGCCTCTGTCCCTCTCACCCTCTTACACCCTCTCTATCTTCTCCAATGCCCCCCTCCCTGTGTCTGTTTGTCTCTCTCTTTCTGTGTCTCTGTCCCTGTCTGTCTGTCCGTGTATGTGTGTGTGTCCCTGTCTGCCTCTGCCTCTCTCACACTGTCTCTCTCTAACCCTGACACTCAGTACACCACCACTGCCTCCCTCCAATGTCTGTCTGTCTGTCTCGCCCCGCCCTCTCACCTTTTCCCTGCTCATTCCCACGGTTCTACCTTTCTGTGAGCCATATTGCCTTTCCTTGCCTCTGGTGTACTTCCAATGCAGCATCTTTAATATAGACAGGTGAATGCAATATTCTCTTTGGCAATCCTGGTCCTGCCTGTTCTCCCACAATGCCAGCAATTGACAAACCCATTTGATGCCAAATAAAACATAAACTGCTTTTTCGCGGCCTCCATGGAACCTGATCCTCTGTATTTTTAGCCACATCTTTCAAATCTTAATACTCTCTGTGTGAAGAAATTCCTGCTGATTTTCCCCTTTATTTCTTTTCCTAGTTAGATTAGTGCCAAAGTCTTTTCCAACTTGCTCTATCAAAGCCCGTCAAAATATGAATGTCTCTATTTGGTTTCTCCTTAACCTTTTCTGCACCTCGGCAAATAACCCCAATTTATCCACATATCGAACAAATACACACCCATCCCATTTCTGAATAAACCTTCTCTGCAGCCGTTCCAGAGCCTCAGCATACTTGTTAAAGTGTGGTGCCCAGAACTGAACACAATCCCCTAGCTGAACTAACCATATATTTTCAAATATTTAGTGTAATCAGCTTGACTTTGTGGTCATTGCCGTAAGTTACTAGGTCAAGAACAATTTCTTAACTGCGCTACCAGCTACCCCTTCCACTTTACAAGGATAGTTAAGAATGCAGCAACTTTCCCACCTAGAAGTGCACAAACAGTGGGAACATTGGAACACTTCCACTTGCAAGTCATCCTCTAAGCGACTCACAATCCCGGTTGGGAAATATATCACTGTTCTTTTATTGTCACTAGGTTGAACACTTCCGTAATAGCATTTTGGATGCCCTTACATCACATGAGTCACTGTGGTTGAGAAGGCTCACCGCTACTTTCTGAAGGGCAGTTAGAGAAATGCAATGCATGTTGGCAGCCCAGCATTGCTCCAACACCTCAAAACCACTAGCCCTACCTCAAAATAACACAATTTGGATTAAGTTGTGTCTCCATATTGTTTTATCCCAAGTGCAAAGTACAAGTAAAATAAAAACACAGCCTACGTAAACCTGGCAGTCCAAAAATGAGATCTCAGTTCAGAAGTAGTCCACCAAAATTAATAATCAATTTTAGCCCACACACGCAGAGTGAGTACGTGATGATGGCTGCTATGTATTGGGGTGTCGTACTTGGCTCAGAAACTGTGCTCATTCACACAAGGATTAATTGTACTGCAAAACAAGATGAGTCTGTCTTTACGTGCTGCTCTATTAATAATTTTCCATGTAGAGGAGCTGATGTGTTACAAAAATGGCACAAGTGGTAACCTGACCCATGTGGCAGAATCCATTGAATTCACTCCTGACCTTTCCTCTATAATGGACTAATGAATACCCAGAGACTAATTAGCAGGAAGCTGTAGCTTCACTTTAAATATATTGCTTAAGATCAGAGCACACGAACATTTCCAAGAGATTGTCAGTGCTGAACAAAGGTTAGTGAAAGGCAACGTTTATGTCTTTCACTAAAAATGTTAATTAATATTGTGGTTTACAGGCCGTCATAATGTTTGTTTCATTGTACTCACTGTGTTTTATAGATAAATAGCATTAAAATTGTTATCGTACCAGCTAAAGTTCTGACAGGACAAGTCAGAAGCCAGGCTGAAATGTGGTTTGATCGATTTTGTTTGTTTTAATGAGGTCGCCTTTCGTAGAAACGTATTAAATAGGAATATGGGTAAGTCATTTGGCCGTTTTGAGTCTGCCCTGCCATTCAATATGATTATCCAGCTCAATAGCCTGATCCTGCTTTCTCCCTATAGTGTTTCTCCCTATAGAGGAAATTACTCATCACTTCAGTCCTAAATGGCCTATCCGAACTTCTTAGCTTGTGACACCCCGGTTTTGGACTTCTGGTCATCCGAAATTTCCTTCTGTGCTCACCTTTTACAATCCTGTTTGAATTTTATAGGTTTCTCTGAGATTCTCCTATTCTTCTGAACTGCAGCGAATATAGTCCTAACTGATATCTCTCTACATACATCAGTCCTGCTATCCTAGGAATCAGTCTGGTATTCCTTTATTGAATTCCCTCCATAGCTAGAACATTGTTCATCAGATAAGGAAACCAAAACTGCGCGCACTACTCCAGGCCTGGTTGCCTGGGCCTTGTACAATTGCAGAAAGACATTCCTGCTCCTGGACTTGAATCTTCTTGTTATGAAGGCTAATGTGTTATTTGCCTTCCTCACTGCCTGCAGCACCTGCATGCTTGCTTTCAGTGACTGATCTACAAGGGTTCAGAGGTCTCGTTGCATCTCCCCTTTCCCAATTTGTTGGCATTCAGATGAAAATCTGCCTTCCTGTTTTTGATAGGGTGAAACAACAAATGCGCTGTGCTGCAGAATTGGTTTTATTAATAAAATGGAAGTTTATTATGGAAATTAAGATAAAACAGAATAAACCAAACTATTTAAGTATAACATAAATTTAAAATTTGAAATACACAGTAAAATACAATCCCATTAAACCCTTTTCTAATATTCACATCAGAGAGAATTCTGTTTTCTATCATGTAACTGGTGCTTCAGTTTTTGGGCTCGAGAATCTGAAACTACCTTCAAAACATTTTCAGACACTGAGCTTAGACCTTCTCAGTTTCAGATAATTCCTTCAGGGTTTTAACCAAACACTGGGACTTTTGATTTGACCTCCTTATGGTGAGGAAACCTATTTCTTAACAGTTCTAAGATTTCTTCAGGATAAACTGTTTTATGTGTATAGTTTCTTCTACAGCATCTGCAAACTGAAATCAAAAATCTTTCTTCAAGCTATGTGTGTTTCCCTGTAGTCAAAAATATCCTCTGGCTCCTTTCAACTAAAGCCTGATGTACTGCACAGTTTATTCTGATGGCTCTAAAAACTTTTCCAATGTAGACAAACTCCAATTAACCTCCTATTATACCTCTTACACTTCTTAATAGTTTCAGCAATAGTTTCAGAAAGCCTTAAGTTCAACATTAAACACTTTTACATGTACAGAGACCAAATCCCACGTCACGAGTTCAAAGTCCAAACCTAAAATAAATGATATTGAAATATATATAAATCACATTGAATCACAGTATAATTTGCTGAAATTATGGAAGTTATTTGGAAGTTAACAATCCAACATTTGGGCATGATTAAAAACTGCAGCTTGATTAAGAAAATATGGCTATCAGAAGTTTTTTCTCTTTTTGATGGATCCTGATTTCATAATGTACTGACAGATGTATGATACAATAAAATGAAAATGGAAGTGCTGGAAATGCTCAGAGGATTTGACAGCATCTGATTTCTACTATGCTGACCCAATGAGCAGTAGCACCAGTAGTGACCTTGTGTGAAAGTTAAGTGGGAGCTCTCCTTATGCAGGAGAAAGGGGGCTACAGTTAGACAGAGCATACCACCACAGTCAGTCAAGGAGTTGGTTTGCGATCAGAGATAATGGGAACTGCAGATGCTGGAGAATCCAAGATAACAAAGTGTGGGGCTGGATGAACACAGCAGGCCAAGCAGCATCTCAGGAGCACAAAAGCTGACGTTTCGGGCCTAGACCCTTCATCTAGGCCCGAAGTGTCAGCTTTTGTGCTCCTCTGATGCTGCTTGGCCTGCTGTGTTCATCCAGCTCCACACTTTGTTATCTTGGTTTGCTTCCAGTCAGGTTTGTGATCTTTTGTCAAGATGGGAAAAGTGAGAAATGCAAAATGTTTGTTTTAGCAATTGAATGTTGGGAGATGGCGAGAAAGAGTAAAAGCGTAGATCTCTGATCAGGCAGCGGGCATGAAAACTTGACCCAAATGGCTCCCAGTGTAAGGCCAAAGCAAGTGGTAATCGGCCAGAGGAGTTTATAGAAGAGGTAGGAATGTCAAGATGTGTAGATAGTTCACGTCCCAGAGGAAAAAGGCAGCAAAGGACAAAGCAGGCAACTTGCCAGCAAACTTCAGAAGTAAAGGTTACAGCCTGCTCTATAGCTTTGATAGCATTGTTGTTCCAAAACCTGATAGGAAATTTTGAACCATTCCTGTATCACAACATTGAGAATGAAGCATAAGAATTTTACAGCCATCATGTAAGGTTTCAAAATGAAAGCTATTTTTGATCATTTCTAAATATCTGTAATTGGTGTAATACATACAGTTGAATCAACTGAAACAGCATTCTGTTTGCTCTTAATTGTCTCTGATTTCGAATGGTTAATGATTCACAGTGATTATATTGAATATTCAGTTGGTGCAAGGAGATTGTTCTAGCTCTCGGCAAGCCCAGAGAGTCAGGAATCTTCAAGAAACAGTGAGAAGGTAGTGTGTCTAAGCAAGGTAT